>NC_079136.1:27644751-27944751 GCF_945859705.1 Episyrphus balteatus | reverse complement strand
GGATTTTAGAAGGTCACTTTTGAGCTATGTTTTTAAAACAAAATCTTGAATATTTCGAAAACGGTTTGAGCTACAAAATTGGGGTTTGTATCAAAAATAATTGACTCAAAAGCTACAATTAATTGCAAAAGAAAAAATTTAAAAAAGTGATTTTTTAAAAAAGTCTCCACTGACTCGTCAAACCGGAAGTGCACTTCTGAAACTTTAAGTTGCAATAAAAAATGACTGGGTGACGCAACAAAATTAATGTTTGCGCAACAAATTAGCATTTAATTAGCTACAATTAATGAGATAAATTTTTTTTGATTCCACCACAAAGTGTCCGCCAAAGTAAGGGACGTTTAATTAAGCTACTGTCTAGTATGATATGTCTTGTTTCTTCACAAAATGAAAGCATCAACAACAAAATGTATGTTTTAATTTAAATATTGGGCCAGGTGAATTAAAGAATTTTATAATCATGTTTACATACGTGGACATTAATTTCGTCCATTATTTTTTTATTTCTTCGGATTATATTATGAACTGGGCGATGTTGCATTGTCAATTCATAAAGTTTTTTTTTTAATAATATCATTAATCTCAATTAAAAAAAAAAAGTTCAAATAATCCAGTTCTGTTTTCCAAATACTCCAATCCTTAGCTTCTTAACTTGTAACCAAACCGAATCCAATACATCGTTTGGTTAAAATAAGGATACTCCATACTCTCCATATCCGAGGTATGCTTATTTGATTCCATTATCCTTAACTGACTGATTTCTACGAACATCCATGGACTTATTTGCAGTTTATTTTCTCTTCATGAAATTTTATACCACAAAGCTTAGGTATACATACATACTCTCTCTGTGCTCTCATATAACATCCACAGCACCAAGCATTATACGTAACGTGTACCCCAAGTCAATATGAGGATTTGTACCTCGATATACGATCAGGTATACCATTCATGAAATTAAGTTGAACTTATTTGTCTGTTGGTTTTATCTTTTATCGGTTTTGAAAGTCAGGTACTTAAAATAATCTCGGAAAATCGTACGTGAGAAAAACCACATGAAAAAGAAGGGGTAGGGTAGGGTAAAACGATGGTCGGCGGGGGGGATTTTAAATATTTTCCACAATCTCATTATCATCTTCAACATCGATTCAAAATAGTTACGTGATGTTCATGTCGAGTCCTAGACTTATCTCTATACTCTTCGTATAGAAAAAAATAAGGACAAAATGTCCACTCTGACATGCCACTCAGCAAATAGGATGCTCGAAAACGCACTAGTTAAGCTCAAGTACTTTGCATATTTTTAAACCAACTATATACTAGGTAGAGAGAGGTAAGTAGGTTGAGAGACCTATAATAAAGTGAACATGGTAGAGGATATAGTTGGGCCATGAAAGTTGTTGCTTTTCACATAGCGTTAGTGTCCCAAAACAAAAATGTGGTGCTATAAAGCAAGTCAAAGCATTTTGCTTAACCCTCTCTCAGCCTCAATACCAAAATTCCCAACTGGTCCTGGGTCCTTACTCCATCATCATTTTATTTAATAGTCTCTCTATTGGAATTCCTGTTAAAGGATCTCCCCTTCCCCCCTTTCTCCTACTTTTTGATGTACCATACACACACCATACAAATATATAGAAATGTGTAATGTATACCATGACTCTAGTACTTCTCATCTATATGTATGGCATGTATATGTACATAAAGTGAAGTACCACAAAATTTTTGTTAAAACATCGCATTCAAAGGCTTAGCCCTGTGATTATAAAGCATGAAAGAGGTGGTCGGTTATACCAACCATATACAGTTTGAGAAATTATTCGCTTGGTCGTCAAAGGACCGCATTGAATATTTTCAGCTTCAGATAACATCAAAAGTGAGGAGAGTTTATGTTTTTTTTTTTTTTTTCATCTTATTGTAGCTATATAGACAGGTATATAAAACCTTTCATACACATGCAATAGAGTCCGAAATTACTGGAAGGTAAATTAAAATTACCTAAGTATCAAACGACGACGACGTTATATAGAAGACCCTCTTAACGTTTGTTTACTATACATATTTTGCTGAAGCTGGATGAGGACTGTGTTCCAATTTCCAAGCGAATTAATTAGTATTTATGGCTTAAAAGTCGTTAGGAAGAATGTGCGGTCCCATTGATGGTGTATAGTAGATTTCAATTGGTATATGGATAATTTTGAGGAGAATCTGTATGGATGGAATTATGTTTAAGGTGGATGTTGTCAAACAGGATATGCGGATTAATCCTTGAATGAAAAAATGGATAATGAGAGATATTTAAAATCACAAATGATTTAGTTTTTAAATCAAACAAAAGGAATGACAAAAAAAAATCATGTGTGCAATTCACACGTGGTTGAAGTGAAACCTTAAAAAAAAATTTACAAAAATTAAAAAAATATAACTTTTTTTTTATTTCATCACTTTTTTATATGACAACCTACAATAAAGCTTATTATTTCAGCTCAAAATATTTATATCGACCATGTCTATACAACATCTACAAAAAGAGCTAGAATTTTTTTTAACCTTATTAGTTTTCATAAAAAAAGCAAAAACCATTAAATCCATTTTTTAAAAGACAATCTATAATAAATATATCATTATTATTTCACCTTTTATATGACGCTTCAATCATATTTCTACCATGCCTACAAAAAAAGTAAGAATGCTGGCTGGTCATCGGCAACAAATCTTCACAGGTGTTTTGAGGTAATTTTCAAGTTTTCCAATTAAAGATTATATAACTTGTAGAGCACGTACCGTTATGTTTGATATATTAAATGAAAGGTAATATTATCAGCATGTGTATTAAAGTTAAATAAATTTGTTATGTGCTCTAGATCAAAAGATATAACGTGTTTAGAAAAAGAACATCTTTTCACCGTTATCTCAGAATTCTGAATACGAAATTAATTGAAATTTTGCACAATCAAAATTTATTTAATTACCTATCTACTATAATTTTTCATTAATCTATCTATTAAAACAAAAAAGTTATGATCAATTGATTTTTCGTGTCGCGTTTTCGTTTCATCTTGTTTCAAGTCACTACGATACTAAAGAAGTTTTCACTTCAAAAGAAACAGACTGTGACTGAATGTAGTGTTGGTCTTAGGTCTTTAGCACATTTATATAAAAATACTTTTATTTCATTCAAAGTCATGTAATACAACTTAAATTCAATCGTTCGAAAGAGAATTTCTAATCAAATGAAGAACAAATTCAACAATACCGAGGCCAATCATTTTCGGAAAGAGAGTTTGGTGTCAAACTCTATCAATTGCTTTTTTAATATCAAGCACAAAATCTCCAAAACGATATCGCTCATTTGCTTCTACAATGAAATTATCTAAAAAATATGGTTTTTCAGTCAAAACTAAGTAAACACGATGGGAAGATCTGCCAAAATACTGGCAAGAAAAAAATTTGTTTAGGATATAAGGACTTTTCCTTTCCTTTTAGCTTTAAAAAAAAAATGATTATGAATTACTTTTAGAAAGACTTGCTATGCCTTTAGGTAAAGACATTAAAGGAGAAGGCTAAAAAAAAAACCATCACCGATACGAATGAGATATATTGCATCAATTTCAATACGCCGAAAAATTGATAATAACAGCTATCAACTTAACATTTTTGAGTGACAAAAGTCGTCCAACAATTAAAATATAAACAAAACATTATTGAAAGCATATATTCTTCTTAATAACAAATATGAACAATTTTTTTTTAAACCATCCTCGGAACTTGCTATAACGATTCTTATAAAGTGTTTTTTTTTTCAGCCAAAACTGTTTTCAGGGAAGTCCAATTGTCTTGGTTTTAGTACCATGAGATGCAGCATCGAAATACTATAAGATCGTGTGTCATAAGCTAAGGTTGATTTTTAAATGACGTTGTAAGCTTGTTTTTGGTCAAAATGCACATGATTTTTGATTTATACACACATTCTTAAATGCAATACATATTTTAAGAAAATTAAAAACCAATAAAACTGCATCACAAAAATTTTCTTATAGGAGATGCGATTTGAGAAGAAAAAAATAAAACGTAAAAGGAAATACATACTACGAAAATAGCTAATAATTTCAAAAATCGAAATAAAATACATAAAAATTTTGAATGTGATCTTTTAAAGGAACCATTTTTCTTCTAAGTCAACAAACATTGCTATTTGCTACTTCAAAGATTAGATTTTTATTTTTAAATAATTTATTATTAATCCAGTCAAATAAGGATTTAACCTCGGAATGAATGTTAGTAGAAATTTTTTTTGCTCAATATCTTCCTTTTACCATTCTATAACATATCTCAAAAGTCTAGAAAAATCTCATGTCCGCTTGTCGCGATTTCAAGGTCAAATCGCGAAATGGAGATTTTCAAAATTAGCAAAAATAGGCTATGGTATTATATACACATATGATACATGATTTCAAGGTATTTTTTAATGCTGATTCCAAAAAATCTAAAATCAAGGCAATCTGACGTCTCTGAAAAAAGTTATACCTGTTTTTCATCTTTCAACCCATATTATTATAACAGTTGCTAACTTACTACCGAAAAACCCTTAAAAGTAATGGTAGCGGAATCATATTTTGCATGAGGGTTTTCATATCCATTATCATTAAGAATCAAAACAATGCAATGCAAAAAAACATTTATATCTATGACAAAATGGTATTTTTTGAGAAAAGGGGAAATTTTGTGATGTGCACTAAAAAACATCCTGGTACAATCTTGGAATTAGTGGTAATAGGCTAATTTTTTTGTTTCTATCTTTGTTTGGATATTCTATAACTTATGTCAAAAATCTAAAAAAATCTCATGACCGCAAGTTCTTATTTTCCAGGTTAAACTAAGTTAGGTGCAGATTTAAAAAAATAATAAGAAAATTTTAGATTCTTATATGTATACCAACATAACCCATATCATTGCAAGGTATTTTTTAACGCTGATTCCAACAAAACCCACAAAAAAATCAATATGACCATCCCTGAAAAGTAATGTACCTTATTCATGTTGATCTGACACAAATATCTGAAGAGTAGTTTTTCAATTTTTTCAAATCTGCACCTTATCTTCAAACCAAGAAAATTAGGACTTGCGGACATGAGATTTTTTTAGATTTTTGAGGGTAGTTAAAGAATATCCAAACAAAGATTAAAATGAAAAAATTAGCCTATTAGCACTTATTCCTAAGATGAACAAGAATCTTCTTTAGTGCATATCCTAAAATTTGCCCCTCCATCAAAAAATACCATTATTTCGTAGGTATATATATTTTTTGTAATGGATTGTTTTGATTTTTAATAATGATGGATTCTAAAATCTTCATGCAAAATTTGGTTCATTTACCATAACTTTTAAGGGTTTTTCGGCAGTAAGTTTGCAACTGTTATAATAATATGAGTTGACAGATGAAAAACAGGTATAACTTTTTTCAGAGACGTCAGATTGCCTTGATTTTAGATTTTTTGGAATCAGCATTAAAAAATACCTTGAAATCATGTATCATATGTGTATATAATACCATAGCCTATTTTTGCTAATTTTGAAAATCTCCATTTCGCGATTTGACCTTGAAATCGCGACAAGCGGACATGAGATTTTTCTAGACTTTTGAGATATGTTATAGAATGGTAAAAGGAAGATATTGAGCAAAAAAAATTTCTACTAACATTCATTCCGAGATTTACCCCTTTTTTCTCCTTATTTTACTGTATTATATTGAGAAAAAAAAAACAATATTAAAAAAGAAACAGAAACTTAGTGTTATTAACATGTTTATATAAAAATACCTAGTTTTATTTCATTTAAAGTCAAATATATTTTTGTTTTCGTTTTTTCTTTCCTGAAACGTCTATTTTTTTCAAATACGACCTTGTAATTTTTAGGTGATGATTTATTTGAAATAAAATGCACGACTGGGGTCGCACGCACTTGCTCTTGCTCTAGTTTACTTTGTAGATTTTAAAAAGATGGCTCTATATAAATTAAAAAAAAAAATATATTGGGGAAGAGCCAACATTTAGGGCAAAATATTGTTAAATGGAAAAAAAATTCTATTTGACTTCTTTGGACAAAATAAAAATGCAGTTTTATTGCAATTGCTTTGAATATTACGTCTGCAAAGTTTAATCAAAATCGTTAGAGCCGTTTTCGAGTAAATTGGTTTGAATTGAAACATTTGTATGGGAGGTACACTTTCTAAGCGAGATATATAAAAAAAAAACAAACTTTCAGAATTACATAAAAATCATCTGTACCAAATTTGAAAAAATCCATCCACCCGTTTAGGCTGTGGAAATGTGTACAGATGGACGCACAACCGCACAGGCGCACAGACGAACAGACGCACGGACGGAATTGCGAGACCAACTTTTTTGGAATTCTCCATCATCGTAATGTTGGTTTTGATTAAAATTTTTTTTCGACACGAAACCAATACTTGCCCTATAGAGCAAGTAAAAAAGTTAACATTGTAAAACTGTACTACATTACCCAAACCTATTCGCAATTTGACACTTTTCTTGGCTTCGCTACCCTTGTGTAAAGGTAGGCTTAATTACCTTCAGCTATTACTATTAATATTACTGATTTTCATCATAAAAACACTAGAATAACAAAACTCAAAATCAAGGATATATAGGTCCTAAATAATTGGTACTGAAACTATTTCCTGTTAGAAGTACTCATGGTGGAAATAAAAACTACCCTTAGTGAATACTATAATAGCTTTCTCTATGATCTAGCTATTTCAAGCTTAGCATTTTAATTTCGTGAAGAAATTCAACCTACAAAAATAATTAAAGTAAAAGCATCACTAGGCTACTGAACTATTCTCACGCAAAAATTGATTAACTATTTATGTTTGTCCCAACAGGACCAGATATCATCAACTTTATGTCTTCTTGTCAGCCCTAGGGTATATATAGGAGAGAAATCTATTGCAACATAACAAGGTTATACCAAAGTCTGTCCCTTTTGACTTAAGCTCGTAAAAAAATCCATATCCTTTCATCCTGGATGTGATAAAACTTCTCAAACAGAGAGTCATTTTCCAAATCCAAAATAAATCTCCAAAACTGGAATAGGTAAGGTATACCATATACACCTACTCGTATGTTTAATGCATTGCTCAAAAAGACTCAGAGAGCCAGACACATATCCGAGAATAGGTGTTGAACTTAATGACTATACAGATATTAGAGCTCTCTGGCACCTAACTACATTGCTGTCATAGATAAAAGGAACATTCCATCGTTTCAATCCATCGTCCTTACACCTTATCATGATTGCACAAATCGACTCTGTCTGAATGAGTGTTCTTTTGAGAGAGAGAGCATAACAAAAAAAAAAAAAAAGACTTTTGCAGTGAACGTTCTATACCGATGAGCAAGCTCACCGTATTGCTACTATACCACCTACAACTTTTATTATCCTTTATGAATTCCAATCACGCAAGCAAAAGTTCTTGTTTTTGTTTCGGATTTATTTTTTGTTTCTTGCCAAATTTTCGTTATCCTTTTCTAATTTTTCTAACACCTCAACCAAAAAGTTGGAAATCTATCTGTTTGAATGTCCTTTTTTTTTAATTACAGGTAAGTTTGAGGTTAAACCAAAATGTTCATTTATTTCTTGTTCAAGGTCGTAGAAATATAATGAATTCTTAAATAAATATCTTTTTATAAAACCACAAAATTGCTGGATACTGTATAAACAAAAGAAGTAAATACTTTTTTTTTTTAGGTAATTTCAATTTATTCAATAAAATTTTCGCCTACAAAAAAAGTTAGAGCATCTTTTACGAATTAAGAGAACGAACATATAATACATAAAAATGCCATAAGTTCCTACTAAATAGTGTTCGTTAAAACAATGGCTAGTTATTTCAATTTAAATACGGTGGAAATTTACCTTTTCTAACCCAATGTTGAAGAAAATAAAATTTACAATAGGTAGAGAAAAATTAAAAAAACAAACATTTTGTATTTGAAATCATTGAAAAATGTTTTGAAATAATCCAAAATACCTGTTAAAGTCAACCGCAATAATAAATAATCAAAATTATACGGAATTTTTGTTGAAAATAGCAACAAGCAAAAAAGAACAAGATGTTTCAATAAAACTTAGGATTGCACAAAAATGTATTCTAAATCCTTGAATAGTTTTTTTTTTTTGATAAATTTGCTAATAAGTCCCGGTACCGGAGTTTCTAAAAGAAGTTATTTAAATACTATTTTCAAAAATTAACAAAGTTCTCATATTTTTCTTTACTTTTATTTATAATATTTATTATAAACATAATATTATATGAAAGTCTATTTAAATTTCGTCTAATATTTTGGGTAATATTTGTGGTACGAAGTGTAAATTAGTTGTATTATACCCGCAACGATGGAATCTAAATTTCTTAAAATGCTAGTGTTGGTTATTTCTAAAAAAGAAAAGCGTTCAAATCTAAGTTTTTGACTAAAAATGAGTAAGACCATTAATTTTTTAAGAAAAAAAAAAAACTTTAAAATGTGTTTTCTTTATTAGAAAATCATATCTTTAAATGATTTTGACCTCGAAATGTAGTATTCTTAAGCTTATAGCAATTCTTGTACCTATAACACTGAATTTTAAGATTTTTTTTTTGTTGAAAATCGAAAATTAAAAAAAAAAAATGTCAAACGGAAAAATAAATCGACACATAAAAACAAAACTCATCGATTTATTTTCAAAAACTTGATTTTTCAAAAAAGAAAAAAACTGTTTCCGTATACAAAATTTCTTTGAAATCGCTTTTTCAATTAATTTTAGGGAAAACTGAAAATATTCAGTAAAAGTTGGAAAATTACATGATATTATTGACATTATGAGTATTGATAAATTTTTTTTAAGAACAAAATATTAAAATGGCAGTTCAAAGTAATTCTAAGTCGACGCCTTGAGTTTGCACCGTGCAATGCCCAACCCAGGTCCAGGAAACTATTTGCAATCAAAAAAACACAATTTTTTGTATAAAAAACTGTTACAATCAATAAATATTGTATAAGTTTTTTTAAAGTTTTAGATTCATGCAATGGCAAATGACTTTACGAATAACTTTTTCAGGTCGATAACTTCAAAACGTTTTCAAAACAAAATGCGTTTAAGGATTTTGTTTTCGTAATGCGATAGGCTAGGAAAGCATGTGTTTGGGGACTATCTGGGACTTTTGACGCTTCATACAGGGCTAAGACAAGGGCTGTAAAAGTAACGACGAAATGAGTACCCGCATGTATACGTTACTTTTGATACTAGTACCCGCATCAATAATATCGTTACTCGTTATTTTTGCATATGCTTCGTATTTTTCGTTTATTTCGTGTATTCATGTATTTAATACGTTTCATATGTTTGGTATCTATTTTAAGTACGTTTGGTACTTTGGTATACGGGGTGTAAATTTTTTTTTTAAACCAAAACCAATTTGTATAATCTAAGATACATTTTCTCATGTTATAAGAGTTTGAAGGTAGCTAGCTATACTGATTTTTTTTTCGATTTTTTTTAATCAAACGTGGAAACTTTTTTTTTATTTTTTTCCTAATTTTTCGACAAAACTTTGGTAATTTTTTGTTTATATTCGTTTAGTAATCTTATCACAATTCTTTAGAGACCTTTATTTCAAAAGTACATCGCGCGGATCTGGGAATATTAACTCTTCAATTATACAACCATATCGAACAATTTTTATTTATTTTTTCGGGAGCGGGTCATAATTCTGTACGACAAAATTCTGTGGGGTCAAAATACTGTAATACCATAATTATGTACGTCATTATACTGTAAATACAAAATTCTGTACGTCAAAATACTGTATCAACAAAATACTGACATGAAAAATTCTGTTTTGTAAAATTCTGTACGGCAAAATACTGTATATCAAAATTCTGTACACATTTTTTAAAGTGCGCGCGCATTTTTTTATATTATCAAAACGATATTTTTTTACAGCATTTTTACAGAATTTTGATGTACAGAATTTTGAAATACAGTATTTTGACCAACCAGAATTTTGCTATACAGAATTTTGACTTTCAGAATTTTGTTCCTACAGCATTTTGCACATCCAGAATTTTGACATACAGTATTTTGGCATACAGTATTTTGAATACAGAATTTTGCAACATACAGAATTTCGACCTCAACCCTATTTTTTCTATTGAGAGTGATTTTCAAACCTCGTTTTCTCCGCTTTTTTTTTTTAGTTGAAAATTTTGCACTGAAAAAAAAAAGTTTTTTGATAAACCAAAAAACTTTTGTAGGTACATTCTTAAGTTACATTTCAAGACCATTAACAAAAAGGTCATAAACACATTGGTTGCAGCGGGTATATTTCAGCCTCATAGAGAAAATACTAAAACGTCTCTTTTGATATTTCTGTATAAATTATTATCGATAACACAACGATACCTTGGCACTACTGTTTTCATCGAGACAAAAGTAAACTCCAGATAATTATCTGGAGTTAGCATTCCGAATACGGTAACGATATCGATACGAGATGCTAAATGCGACAAATTGAGTAGATAACTTTGTTCGTTTCTCAATAAATCGGATGATTTAGTAATGAAATTGGAATGGGGTCGTTACTCGTAGGTATGTTTTGTATCTCGTATGTTTGTTACTTTAGTACCCAGTAACGAAACATGCGAGTAATGATACTGTTTAGAAAGTAACGTTTCGTTACTCGTTACTGAAGCAAAAACCCGCATTTTAGTAACGAATACATACGATTTGCTACAGCTCTAGCTAAGACCACAGATAATAGTTGTTTTTCAGATGATAAATTAATTTTAAGCAGAAAAAAAAAATGAAAAAAAAAAATAAATTTCAAGAGGGATTTGCCCCAAATGATTAAAAAAGCACCTTTTTGGCCTTTAACTATAAATGATCTTGATTGAAATATGCAAAATCGTTGATCAAGGCCATTCTTCTGCTATTTCAAAAAAGGTTGAAGAACGTCGTTGAAAAAAATTAAAATACTGTTCCATTTGTGAAAAGTTTTCGACTTTTCTTTTTCTTGTTAAACTTGATATAACTGACACTCAAATAATTTGATTTAATGAAAACTAAAATTATTTTGTTTTCACAGTACTGTACAAAGTACATTAACGGTACTTGCACAGTGTTCATATAACACTTTGCACAAAATCTAAACCGTTCGCATGCATATTTGCACATTTATGTTTCACACAGGACGACATGTTGTCCTTGGTCCACAAGATACATCTCCCATCTCCTCGAAATTTCAACATTCGTTTTATGCATGGCGACCAAATAGAGCCAGGCGGTATGTTATATGGTCGGCATGACGGACGGGTTCTTATAGTGATGTGATGGTAAAATACGGCCAAGGTATGTCAGTTCGGGTAAATTGTGAACTTTCGGCCGAGAAATTTATTTCGCTTGTTAATGTGCCTTGGGGAATGTGGTGAGCGGTTTATTGCTAGTCCAGTTTTTTTTTTTTCCTTTGAAACACTGCTGCGATACAGCTCTCTGCTGATGCTTCTACTGTGGCTTACCATTACCATATAGCCCCTACTCTCTACTACTCTGTGTGTCTATATTTTTCGTTTTCGGACAGAAGAGAATCTTCTGGCGATGATGATGATGATGCTGATGCTTTGCTTATTTTATGTATTTAATTTTTTATTCATGGGCTTAAGGATATACACCAACCAAGCCAACATACATATATAAACTCTTTTTGCTATTCTATCAGGACAGAACAATGGGTGCCTCTGTGATGCGGTTTTTAGCTTTGCTTTGCTCAACTTGCCTTTGAGAATGAAGATGGTTACAGCTGTATTATAAGTTCGCTTTATGTGATCATCACAGCTCATGAGGAGTGTATTAATATAATATTCTTTTTAGCTTCACCAATCACATAGTTGAATGTGTATAAAGAAGTCCTGAAACATCCGACTCTTGGAATCGTTATGTTTTTTATGAAGGTTTGTAGAAAAAGAAGGGCTTTAATAACTTCCGTTTAAAATGTCAGAGAAAAATGAACAAGTTCGGTGTCAAAAATTTTCAGCAGAATTTTTTTGTATCAAAATCTTGGAAGTACTTTCAGATACTGAGATTTCATGAAACTAATAACTGCGGTTCTGACTTTTCTCTTCTTAGGAATCCTTTTTTGTTTCCATTGTAAAAGAAACTCTCTTAGATAAACGCGTTAGGGACCGTTTCCTTTTGAATATATTTTAGCTGAAAAGCAAAACTTAAATTGGTTGAATAAACAAAAGCAACACAGAAAAACGGACAAAGACATCACATCTTCTCAAACAACATTTCGAATATAATTTGCTTCCTAAGAAGTCTTTATATCTACAAAACATAAAACAGCCTTAAGTCATAAGATACAACAGCAGCCAGTATAGTTGCTGGTACTCCTTCTATTGTTGCTTGCTGCTGCTAACTTGCTACTGCCACTCTTTCTCTCTGTGACTATGTTCCATTACTTTTTTAAGGTAGTTACTCCTTTTTACTTTGGGATATCAAACGAAAATAACATTTCTAACTATTTGCAATTTACTTACAAAGGCTTTTGCAATTATTTTACGCCTTAGGGTATTTATAATTATAATCCGCATTGTGTGAGCTCTCCTTTTGCCTTTTATTTTATATATAAAGTAAAGAGTGTACCATACCGCTCGCCGTTGCTTTATATTTCTATTTGGCAAAAAGGACCAAAACCAACTACCAAACAAAGCATCAGGACGAGTGGGGTCCAAAATAAAATTAAATACAATAAAAGACCCTAGAATAGATGAATAGAATTATATTTTATAAAATGTTCTGAGAGCTTCCCTTTCCTGATGATGGGTTGGGTTTATTTGCTTTTACTTTTTTTTTGTATTCTGTACAAAACAGTCATCTTTTGTTGTTTGGTTTAATTCATTTTAATAAAAACCTAATTAATATCTTTATTAAAATTTTAATAGAAAATCATCAGTGAAATACGAATTTTTCAATGTTCAAGTAAATTTTTATAAATTTTTAAGAACCTTTCTGATAATATGGAATAAAGGCTTCAGTCGGTATTTTTAGAAAATGAAGCAACCAGCAAGATTCCTTATGGATGGACTAAAGGCGTAAAGCAAACTTATAACACTAGAATCGACAAAAAATGCATGTTCAATTGATAAACAGCCTCTGCCAATATATTGACTCCTCGATTTGAATTTTTTTCGGTATTCTGGGTTTTCGGAATTTTGGATTTTCGGGATTTTGGGTTTTTGGAATTTAGAGTTTTCTGGATTTTGGGCTCTCTCGTTTTTGGATTTCGGGATTCTGTCCGTCTCCCGAATCAAAAGCACTATAATAAATATAAAAACTAATACAAAAATGTCAAACAAAATGTTCTGGTAGAAAAGCAAGACCAAATTATAATTTTCCAAAGATTTTGAGTGTTCTGAACTTAAATCCGAAGTCATAAAACTTTAATTAGATCCCCTTTTGTTTTAAATATTATTATTTTAGTCTCGTATAAGTATAATTTTGTAAGCTTGTGACGTATGGACAGTTATTTGAAGGTCCCTCGTTCAAAAATTTTGTATCTGAATAAAAAATTCCGTAATTCTGTATTCCCTTATTCTAGTTTTCTATTATTCTTTATTTCAAAATTCTGTTAACCCAAAATTCTGTTATTCAAAATCCTGCAAATCTATTATTCTGATTTTTGGAATTCTGTAATTCTCTATACTGACTGTTATGAACAGATTTATTGTTTAAAAAAAAAGATTCCTGGCTAACCTACTTATATAGTCTACATTGTTTTTTAACCAAACTTCTGAAAATGAAAATACCAAAAATCTATAGGTACCTATCCCAAATTTCTGTAAATGATAAAAGACAAATTGTTTTGATAATGAAAAAAAAAGTGCACATCAAAACTTATCAAAACAATTTTTCTTTAATCTTAAACAGAATTTTAGAATACAAAATTTTGATATCCAGAATTTTGTACCTGTTTACAAAATTTTAAAATAAAATTGTTTTAATTATATTCCTATCTTCGTGACCTTTGCTGAAACTTAATTTTTTCTTCTTCCTATAGGTACCCTATTAACCTATGAAGTAATTAAATAAAGAATTTTGGATATGCAGAAGTTTAAAATAATGAATTTTAAATTTACAGAATTTTAAAATACAAAATTTTAGAATACAGAACTTTAGAAAACGAATTCTGGTAAATACAGAATTTTGACACCAACCCATGTTCATGAATTAATATTTTGGAAAAATATGTATTCAAAGGAATATTATGTAAATTAATAATACAAAAACCGTATTTTCCGAAGAATCATCAATAGAAAGTTTAGTCTGATTTTGAAATTCCTTGAATTTTCCATATTTTTGAAATGTTGCCAAACATTTTTCAAAACTCATTTTTACTAGAAGAAAAAGGTTTACCTAATCATTCCAAGTTTCTGTTGTTGGACTGTGTGTTGAATATTTACTTTAATGTTTCGGGAAACGAAAACACAGTTAAAATTTCCCCCGAGTAAAAATAGAAATTGAATTTTTAAAGAAAAAAAAAAAAAAAGAAAAAAAATCCTGACCTGAAAATTTCGGTGCACCACCACGACTGCACCACGTCCACAAGATTTCATTTTGTATTAAAAATTTTCCGCACCATGATCAGCGTTGTTCCTGGAAAATAAATATAAGGGGCGACTTTCAGGGCTATTCCAACATTTAAGGGGCCATTTCATTTTTCATGTAAAAATTTTTTAATTCGAGAAAATTTGGTTATAGACACGAGCGAAAGTGAGAATATTTGTGCCGATCCACATCATGTTTGTTCCGATTTGCATGTTTTATGCCAGAAATTTCTCGATGCTAGAGTTACATAAAGTAGGCATTGGATCCACATCTCATCCAGAAAACATGCAGAACACTTCAGCAAAAAAACTAGAACTTGCCCTCTGATAAATATTTTTCTTCCGTATTTCGTCCATTTTTACTCAAGTCGGAGTGTTTTATAGCGTTGCCACTTTGCTGAAATTGCCGTAGATCTACTACATTTCTTGCAAAAAATAAATCTACTGCCACTTAATCAAATCTACTGCACTTCTTCAAATAAAATTCCAAGTGTTTTAAGGAAATAAGAAACCAATTCCTTTGTAATAAATAATTTTGAAATGTACTAAATCTGCTCTTAACTCAAATCCAGCTCTAAAAAAGCTGCAAAACACCAAGATTAACACTGTTTAAAGTTTTTTGGCCCAACAGATAGAGTCTGCATTTGTGAACAAAAATCTAAAAGGCAGTACAAATACTTAATTTAAATTCTGTACAAGAGTTTCGTTGTAATAAGATAGGAATTCTGACTGTTAAATCAACATACTGGTATTTTGCTTGTTAAATAAAAAATCAACTGGGATTTTTTTAATCTACAGCCTTTTTTTATGAATCTACTGCGCAAATTTTTTTTTGGAAGTGGCAGCACTGGCCTACTTGATCGTAATAGTTCATAATTTTAATGATGCATCACCAGAAGCATATCTTGTCTTCGAGATCGAGATAATGTCAAATTTTTCAAAAATGTCCGAGAGAAGGGATTCCATCTGCTTTTTAATTTTTTTCAATTCTGTTGTAACGAACAAGGGAAAAAGGAGCAAAATCTTACTAATCTTTTTAGTTGGGAGTCTTGGAGTTTTAATTCATTTAATTCAGAATAGGACTTATTTTATAAAAATTTTTGATTAGAAAAAACATTATGATTCATATCGATTATTGCAAAATGGCAACATTTTGCCGAAATTTTGTTTCTACGTTCGATGGTTAAAACGTAAGAAGTATATGTGTTTCTTCTGATTTAAAATATGTATTATGCAATAAAAGAAAATTAAAAATAGCAAAGGAAAGTAAGCCCAAAAAACAGGCATTTTAAAGAATTAAATATAGGAAGGCAAAGTTTTTCAAATCTAATAAAAGGAGTGTAATAGAAAAAATTAAGCCCTGGTCTTTGGATCATTTCATCACCAAAAGGCGAATTCCGCAATTTTGGAAAACGGTAATTGATCTATAACTCGCAGCCTATTGGTTTGACCGAATAAGTTATTTGATCCAAACTGTTTCTTCTGTGTTAGATATAATTTTATAAAGTCCTCAAATTGTTAATACAACTAATTTATTTTGTAAAAATGCCTGTATTTATTAAAGAATTTCATTAAATGGGGCCATTTGCTGTTGGCCTGGGGCACGCGACCAAAATATAAATTCTTGGGCCAAATGGCCCAATTGGGTACATTTGCACAACGTTGACCATGATACATAATTTTGCATTATTGAAAAGTTAAAAAAAAAAAAAAAACTACCGACGAGAAGGAGATTCGAACGCGAGTATCCAGAGCACTTTCAATTAGAAGTCCAACGCTCTAGCCACTTGGCCACAAAGTCATGTAAGTACGACAATAGAATTTTTTTTCAATCAAAATGAAATGGTGCAGACGTGGCGATGGTACATCGAATTTTTTTTAATTTTTTTGAAAATGAAACGTTGCAGACGTGGTGCAGCGGTGATGCGGCGGTTTAGAAATTTTTAAAATGGTGCGGACGTAGTGCAGCTGTGGTGCGGCGGGATTCCATTTTTACTCGGGTCAAACTGTGTTTTCATCATTAGTTTCAGTTTTTCATTATATCATTTAGAATAAAAGCTGCAGGTCTCACCATAAGAATTATTGCATTAGATACTTAGACTTTGTTACAAAAAAAGTAAAAATTAAAAAATATTTTTTTCTCAATCAATACCGAATAGGTAAGTTTTTTTTGGGCTTGTTGAACATATTAAAACTGCATATTTAGCAAAAATGAATTTTTAGACCTTCAGCCATTGCAACAATTCTAAATTAGTAGTTTTTGAAACGATTTTATTTTTCTTTTGTATTTCTATTACTTCGAGTTGTTCTTTGAAATCTTAATTTTCTATAGTGAAAAATTTCAATAAAGGATTCAATTATTTTAGTTTTTTTTTTATCATAATACAAATAAACTTGACAAAAAAACCCTCAAAATATCCAAATACGATAATCTGAAACTTTTGTCTCTGTGAAAATCATCCAAAACCCCTGGCATTTAATTTAGTAATCCTGCTAACAAATACTAGATTTAGGTATGTTTGTACTTGTATAGTCACAATTTGACTATTATCTCAAACACAGCGACAATGACAACCATACTCCCAACAAAAAACACACAGAATTACTTTAATAGAATAAACCCCATTGCTTCGTGCCGCAGGCATTTTGGGGTTAACTCAAAAGCAGCATCTTTTTTTTTTTTTTTTGGGGTTCTATAACTCCTAACCCAAAATATCTGTGTGATCCTTTTTGTCGGCGTGAGCTTAAGTCGCCACAAAATGTTAATTTGTCGCTGCTTGTGTTCTCTGGAGTTGGTTTGTCCTCGAAGTAAAAGTCATCCTTGGCATTGTCATGACAATCATCAAGCAACTTGGCGCTGACTCAGTAAGGGTTCCGTTCCAGCTCACCCTTTTTCTTGCTATTTCAAAGTGATGGTGAATATCAATTATCTTAAAATAGAAGCGTTCTACGAGTCTTAAGTATGTGGATTGGGTTTAAGGATGTGGTGGGTGTGGAAGTGTGTGGATGTCATTTAGATGTACACACATACATACATTAGCTATGCGGGGTATGATTGCTTCTGTCAGCAACCAATTTTGCCACAAACATCAAGTGACATGTCACATTGTCAAAGTTTCTTTCTTTTTTTTGTGTCTTTTCCTCAATAGTGAAGGTCACAGCTATAAGAATTCTACATTTATTTTCAAACGACCAGAAGAAGCAAAAAAAAAGGACACATCTCTGAGAGAAGTGGTACACAGACATAACGAATGCAAATTGAATCTTATTCCCGATATCCCCACCCAACTTTGGCGTCGAAATCCTTTCATTCCGGTCACGATCCGATAGAGACCGTTTGGCATTTGCGTTTAGAATGTCGTATATATATACTAACTTCCTCCGGTTTCCCATTCCCGTTGATGTTCATGAATATATTTTTCAGTCAAACCGTTTTGCTTCGCGTGGAGACATTAAGTACGCTCTTGATAGAGTTACAAAACTAATTTGTTATTCTTCAAACTTAATGACTTGGCGTCAATATTCGACAAACTGGTGTAAGAAGTCAAAGAAGTTAAGAGTTGGTGGAAGCAAGATGAATCTGTAGAGGACTTTGAAGGAAAGGGATGTTATTACTTTTTTTTTTTTTAGTTGAATACTGGAAAAAAAATTCTTCTTTAATGCATACTAAGTACTAATATTATATGTATGTAAGTGATCAATGGTTAAGATTATGTTTGGCAAAAAAATGTTTTGATGAGCGGAGGGTTTTTGACTGAAGACGGTGCAGAAATGTGTAGAGTATTTTATTGGAACTATAATGAATGAATTCTTCGCATAGTTCAAATCATTAATCTACTAACTAGTGAGAAATTGGTTTCTATTCTATTGTATTGTACGAAAGTAGTTAATTGAATATTACAAATCTTGTCGTAAAAAAAATCATGTGTGCAATTCACACGTGGCAGAAGTGAAACCTTAAAAAATCATTTTTCTTGCAAAAAAAAAAAATAGAAAAAATCTGCCTTTTTTAATACTATCACCTTAAAAACCATGTTTTTTATGTGACAACCTATATAAATTTTATTTCATCTGAAAGCTTATTGTTTCAGCTCAAAATATTTATATCGACCATGTCTATAAAGCATCTACAAAAAGAGTTATTTTTTTTAACCAAATCACATTTCACCAAAAAAGCAAAAAAATCAATGTTTTTTTCTCTTCTAACACCATTAAATATATTTTTTTAAATTACAACCTATAGTAAATTTTATATCATGTGAAAGGTTATTTCACCTTTTATATGACGTATGAGTTATATTTCTACCATGCCTAGAAAAAAAAATAAGAATTTTTTAAAGCCAACTGTGTTTTGAAAATGAACATTTTTTTACCGTTATCTCAGGATATTGAATATGAAATTAATGGAAATTTTGCACGATTACACTTTATTTAACTACCTATCTAGAGTATAAATTTAATTTATCTATCTATTAAAACAAAAAAGTTATAATCAATAGATTTTTCCTGTCGCTTTTTCGGTTCATCTTGTTTCAAATCACTACGATACTAAAGAAGTTTTCACTTCAAAAAAAAAAAAAAATTCGAGTAAAAAATCATTTTATAAATGGAATTTTTTGCTCACGTACGTACGTTTTACCTTTACGTACGTTTCGTCCTATAAGTTTTATATTTTTTGCAAGCTGTAAAATTTTTAAAAATAAAAAAACACTAAAAATTACCTTTAAATAGTAGGTGTTTTCAAAAATTCATATTTTGTAAAATAAAGCCTTAAAAAATCATATAATTTTCCTAATATTTGTTCATTATCTTATTTCATTTTGTTTAACTTAAGTTTGTGCAAAAATTTCCCCATCCTAAGTATATGAACCACTTTTTTCGAATACCCCTTGCATTGATTCAAAAAAAAAAAAACCATTCATAGCTTCGTATATAATTTTTTTTCAACATTTTCTTACAAATTTATAAGTTAAAGTTTTCGGTTAAACAAATAGTTTCGTAATTATGTAGGTAAAGACCGTATCGCGTTATTCAAGATGGTAGATTTCGACACGGGGTAACATTTTGAAAACCAGAACTTAAGCTTTTCTAACACGATTCTTTCAGATTTAACAAAATTTGCCTTCTTTTATTTCGCTCCACAAAATCCACTATTTTTTACTAATAATCTTTTATATACATTAAAGTTTGGTTTTTGTGTACGTTCGCTAACCGGCCACACCGGCTGACTTATTTTCTTAATTTTTTTTTTTTAATCAAAGAGGTATAATAGGAGAATGTTTAAGGCAAAAAAAAAATTTAAGATTTTATAGGGTAAATAGGGGTAACACGACATTGAAAAAAGAGGCTATTTTCTAAACGGTAAGTCGTAAAGAATTGACTTTTTTTTTAAATGATAGACAAATTTATTCAATAGTTAAAAAAGGTATTTAAAAAATTCAAAAAAATTTCAAAACCAAGTTGTGAAGTTTTCTTACAGTCATAGACCTTCGACAAAAGACTAATTAGAGGTACGCAAAATTTTGCACAGAAATTTGAGTTACACCATGAGAAAGATATTAAAAAAAAATTAGGGGTCTAAAACGGATTTTTTTCATAGGCCCTGTATTTCGAAATAAAAATTTTTGAAAAACAACCTAATTTTTAGGGACATTTTTGAGTAGTCTTTTATTTTTTTTGGAATTTTTTAAAGTCTGCAAAAAATCTCAAACTTATAGGAAATATAGATTTTAATCATGCGCATGCATGTACAAACTTTTGAATTTTTAAAATGATTTTTGTGCGAAAACGTTAAAAACAACTTTTTTTTGTCCCAAGTTTTTTGGCCGTTTTTAACATAGGCCATATTTTACATAGGCCACTTTTGCTAAAAGTTTAAAAGTGAATATTTTTAAACTCATTTTACGAACTTTTCAAGTTTTGATTCCCTTTTTCATTTAAAATGTTAACTAATTATAGAGTCGAAAATTAAAAATAAATACAAAAAATGGCGGAACGAAGTCACAAAGTCACAAAGCTATTTTCTCTAAAAAAAAGAGGTTGTCTGTATCGCCGTTATCTCAAAATTGTGTTTACGAAAATGATTGAAACTTCGCACACATATAGTCGTAGTCATGGTCTATCATTATTCCATATATTTTATTCCTGTATCTATTAAAGAAAAAAAGATAAAAATAAAAAACGATGAAAATCGTTAAAAACAGTCAAAAAACGTGTTTTTTAAAAACTTGTTTCTTCCGTTATTCAGTCAAAACTCACTAAACGATTCCAAATAAGGCCAAAACCTACATGTCCTATAAGTTTGAGATTTTTCCAAAAAAAAGCTAAAAATCAAAAATTACCCCTAAAAAACAAGGTGTTTTTTAAAAATTCATATTTCGAAACGGAGAGTGTTGGAAAAAAATCCGTATTAGACGCCTAATTTTTTTCGCTCAAATTTTACCTGGCATCTTTAGAATTGTCAAAAAAATTTCATTTACCCAAAAACATCATTTTGTCATAGCCCCAACACGTGTACGTTCAAACAAAACGTTATAGCTTAGTTTCAAAATTTTTTAGAAATTATTTTTTATTATTAGATTTTCTAAAAAATCAATTCTCTACGACTTCGCGTTTAGATTTTAGCCCAAATTTCATCTCTCCGTTTTACCCCTGTTTACCCTATTAAATGACGGAATTTTTTTAAAATCCTTCATTTGGATTAAGCTTTAGGTTATTATCTTTCAAATAAGCTATATAAGATTTTTGTACCTCTAATAGTTTAATTTTTAATTGAAATTTTTTGCCGCACTGCGAAAAAGCGAGAGTGTAACGTTAGAAAATGGCGTCACTTTTTTGTGGTGGCTGCCATTTTTCATCGATTTATAAGACGTTATCACGTCAAAAACAAAAAAAAAAAAAACATTTATAACAATTTTATTTTCCAAGAACGTTTTATTTATTTTTTGGTTTTTCACAAGCAACTTCTATCAATTCCAAAGTCTTGAAAAAGATTCAGTAAAAACAAAAAGCTTAGTTTTACGTTACGTAATTTCAGGATTAAAAAAGTAAATAGATATTTGTTTTTTTTGTTTTGTTTTTTTTTTTTTTTTTTTGAAAATCAATTTTTCAAAAAGCGGGTGTTTTAGTTTTAGAAGAAACTATTCATTTATTACAATAAGCATTTTGTTAACATCAAAATGTAAAACGTATTTTATTGTGAATATATTTCAAATTGATTGGCCTTTTTGTATCTTTATTACATTATGCCGCTGTTTCCCGCTTGTTTTCTTGATGTCGGGAATTTTTTATGATAGCTTGATGGCGTCGTCTTGTTGAATATTTGTAATTTGGTTGTCGTTGACTTACATGGAGGACAAAAAACGACGTCCTGGTAAACACTGTGGTCTAATTGGTGCAAAGCTCTCATGCGATAATACTCTTTCGGCCACTTCTACTCAAGTTCCAGAACAGTCTTCAACAGGAACACTGGTATTTGGAAAAAGTACATAAATATTTCTCCTTTTTTCTGAGTAAAATATACACATAGGTACACCATCATTTATGTGTGTTTTCTTTATTTAACAAACCAAGTGTTCAAACAGACATGAATTAATTTTTTCCAAATGCGTTGAAGAGTCAAGCATGATGGTGGATAGGGATACCTACTCTATGGTTTGTTTATGAAACTGAGGAACAAACATTTGAACAAGAATTTTAAAACGAAAATAAAAACACAATGAAAACTGAAAAACATAACTACATTTCAAGGTTGACTAAGAAAAAATCGTAAATACTAGTATGAAAAAAAGAAAATAAAGTTTCATAGATGACTAAAATGCAAAAACCTTTGGAACTTTAAAACTATCTATCCTCTTTTCCGTGTTGATATTAGGTTGGTTATCTAATAATTTGAATTACAGGATTTCATTTCTTTGGTAAATCGAATGAAAGTGTAAAAGCAAAGAGGTCAAGCTAAATTATTTTGAAATCTCAAAAAAAAAAAAAAAAAAAAAAAAACCTCACCATTAGCCAACCCATTTTTATTATATAACAAACTAAAGGTAGATTTCATTACTGATAAGGCAATATCTGTTTCTCATTATATATAAATTACCTTTCCTAGCTATAGATTAGATACCTTTTGTCGTAATTCACTAAACTCAATTTCAAACCATACTCCTCAAAATGTCCTTTTTTTCTTCCAAAACACACAAACTACCATCCCTCCGCCAACACACATTCCAATTCCATTCCATATAAATATGTACCTACGCCATACCCCGACACTAAGAAGATAAGCTTATATCAGGTTAACTGACATATCGCACATTTAAGGAACACCTTCTTTGTCATTTGATTAGTTCCTTTGCCAAAAGCCCCCTCAAGGCAAACAAAAAGGTGATTGTAACAAAGCAAAAATAAAAAAAAGACGAAAATGGAAGAAAAAAAAAGAAGAAACACCGAAGAAAAGTCCTCCAATAAATCCCATTCCAACAAAAGAAATCCAGCAAAGCAATAATCGAAAATTATCCCCCAGTAACATTGCAACCCTTTTGGGGTTGTCTTGTTTTTTTTTCGTAAGACTTAAATAGAGTTCAGAAGAAAAAAAAAAAAAATGTCACCTTCGAAGTTATACATCCCTTAAGCTAAATAACATAACACGCATACACAATTTACTGTATACACACACACAGGACACCTCCTAGATCCTGCTGAATTCAGTTTCAATGATGATGGGGACCAACATACAGGAGGAAAATATGGGAAGAGCAACAAAAAAAAAGCAAAAACAAAAATAAATAAGAAAAATACTCTTAGAATGTACCAGAGGAAGAAAATTCACTTTTCATTACTTGGCAAATGGCCCGATATTGACAAATAAAATTATCTGATAGCAGCAGCATCTAAGTAAATTTACCTCAAGAAGAGAGACGACCTAACCAAAGACGAACGGAGACGACGACAACGTCGATGAAGAAGATGACAACGACAACAAGGACTCTGTCGACTTCGACATCAACAACAACGACGACAACGAACCAAGAACGATATACTCTTGCAAAGAGATGGCTCTTCAATGTGAGAGTCCCCATTGAGAGACACCACGACCTTCTTAAGTAGATCGCCTTACATCAGAAAAAAAAAAAACTTTAAAATATTTTTCTTCTGAATCTTCATAAAATTGCTCATAATATATGATGTGACGTTCTTTCAATGTTGCTAACATACTTGTATGAGAAAAAAAGAATTTATAAGAAGCTTTTCAAAAGGATATTCACAGAACTTAAATATTTGTCAATGTTTTGACAATGAATAAAAGACAAGTTTATTTCGTTTTTTTTTTTTTTTTTGTGTTCAAATAACCTATATAAATTGGTTTAAATATTCTCTTCCAAAAAGTGGTACACAAAATAATATAAAGGTGCATTTTCTTAACATTAAAAGGTATTTATACACTTTAAATCAAAAGTTTGAAAAAATGCAGTCCATTTTGATAGTTTTTAAGGGAAATCTATTCAGAGCCCTACTTTTACCTTTTTTATCAGACTTATCCAAAACTATATAAAATACACTTGAACTCTGATATTCACACCGTTTCGAATAAATGCAATCAGGACCTAGAAAAACTCATCTGCAAAAATATACCATGTTCTTGCAAAAACGGCCGTATATTAGCCAATATGCGTCTTTTTGGAGAATCATTGTGAAATTTTTGTAAAAATTCTAAAACTTCTTGACGGTTCTAAAAGCTCCATAATGGGGAATTTCTAAATGCCCGTCATGGGGTATTTTTGAATGCAGCATAATATAGGGATTTTCTAAATGACCCCCAATTTCAAATGCCCAAAATGAGGCTTTTCGTTCCGACAAAAAATTTATTTGACCCATGATTCGATGTTTTTACTGTTAACCCTTTCGAACCCAAACTATGAATATCAATATTAAAAATGTTGTTTTCAGTATTAGAAATTAGAGTGTCATACACATTACAACTAAGAAAATCAGAGTAGCAAAAAGTTATTTTCCAAAATAATAAATAGCAAAACTGGGTGCCTATTGTTTCGTCCTTTTTACTTCGATGTCTGTTATTTCGTTTTTGACACAATTATTTTTGATTATTTCGCCATCCTTTATTTGGTTTTTCGTTTACTTCGTATTTCGATCACTTCGCCCAACTATAACTTCGCCTTGTGTCTTCTTGATTTTTATTTATTTCGCATTTTCATTACAAGTCCAATGAGTTGTTTCGCCAAGGTTCATTTCGCTTTTAGTTTATTTTGGCATCTAGTTATTCCGTCTTCAGTTTTGTGGATTGTTTTGGGTTTTGAAGACTTTTGGATTAAAGATAAGCAAATCGTTTTAATATAAGAGATCTGTTACCTTAAATTGTATCGAATTCGTTGTTTTTTTATTTTTTGGGCATTTTTAAAATTAACAGGCACTAAAAATGACGCGAATTATTCGCCACCATTTGTTTCGCCATTTTTTTGTGGATGTTAATAGCCTAAGGGCGTTAAAATTCGCTCGAATTTTAACGCCCTTAGGGCTTAGGCTATTAACATCCACAAAAAAATGGGCGAAACAATTGGTGGCGAAATAATAAAAGTCCAAGTGAACTAAAGGCGACTTAATTCCAAAACGAAATAATGAAAAAACGAAGTAATCAATAACAAAATAAACTAAAAACGAAGTCATAAGAAAACGGAGTATAAGTTTGTCGAAATAAGGAAAAACGAAATAGATAAAAAACTAAACAACAAAAATACGAAACAATAAAATAGCGAATCGACTAAGACGAAACAACCAAAAACCGAAATAAGAAAAGCGAAACAAACCATACCCAGCAAAACTAATATGTTACTCTTGTGTTATATTCATGTAACATACAATTTCTAACGTGCATTTCCCCAGCCCGGACCTATCGCACAATTAAAAATAAAGTATGCAGAAGTTTTGTACAAGTTTTGTACAACCAAATTCAAGTTTTGTACAAGCTTACAACGAAAGTTATAGCCAAGTGAAAGTACCGGGCTGGGGAAACGTTTCCCCAGCCCGGACATTTCTCAAAATTAGACAAAAAAAAATTTTTTTTAATTCTACAATTGAATCATTTATTTGCAAAACATGATAAGTCCATGATTTTAAATTTTTCAGGAGAAGAAAAAAACGTTCTATTTTCTTTTGATATGCGTAGAAAAATTTATAAAAAATATATTCTGTAGAACTCTTGCCTAGCTACAAAATACCGTTTCGTTTTTAATTTTTGTAGCGATAGCTCAAAAGATAAAAAATAAAAACGCTTTTGGACTTATCATACTTTGAAAATAAACGGATGTGAAATTAGTTTTTAAATGGATATGCAATTTTGCTTTTAGCCCCAGTCTATCAAACAATTGTATTTGAGAATAAAATACAATGTCCGGACTGCTAATTTAACTTTAAAGTAGCTTTAAACTTAAGATTTTCAGCCATTAATCTAATATACCATTTACACAAAAAGAAGCTGTTGTTTATTTTCAAAAGATGATAAGTCCGGGACTTATTCTGTTTTTGATACTAAAAAAATATTTCGCGTAGCTGTAAAATCGGATATAGATGGAGTAGATAATTGATATTTTAAAGACAGACGTGGTTATCCCTGGAGTACAAATTTAGTCAAAAAAACGAATTTTGAAAAAAAAGTGGAATTATCATGTTTTGCAAATAAATGATTCAATTATCTACGAGTTTTGTACAACAAAAATCGAGTTTTGTACAAGCTTTGTTAAATAATTAGAGCTTATTTTAGTTTACACTAAGTACACTACGTACCTAGCCAGCTATACAGTGTGATTCAGGAGTAATGTGCCAAAAAAGTAGAGCAT
Organism: Episyrphus balteatus; assembly: GCF_945859705.1. Taxonomy (NCBI): domain Eukaryota; kingdom Metazoa; phylum Arthropoda; class Insecta; order Diptera; family Syrphidae; genus Episyrphus; species Episyrphus balteatus. The sequence continues at coordinate 27,918,242 of NC_079136.1, read as the reverse complement.
GTAGGTAAGATTGAGACAAGAAAAAAACTGTATGGGAGGGGGGGTCTATTCCCCCTCGTTTAGCCGGGAGGGGCAATTTAAAAAAAAAATGATTTATTTTGGAAAAAAAATTATTAAAAATCAACGGTTTTACTTACAATAACGTGCTATGTCTTTTTGTAAAGTCAAAACCCTAGTCTTTTAAAAAAAATTTAAAGAAGCCATTTTATGGAACAGTTTTTGAAAAATTAATTTTCAAAATCAAAATTTTGAAAAAAAAATTTGAAAAAAAATTTCAAACTAATTTTTTTCAAAATTGTATATAATTAAGTACTAACTTAGTTTTTCAAATTCAATGCTCTTATTTATTTTTAAACAAAAACAGAAAACCGAATTCAAAAATATCTTGTCATTTTCGAGAAATTGACAAAAAACCAAAACTACTTTTTCATAAAAAACCTCTTTATTTTCTGTTTATACGTGGCTGGAGTTGTTGATAAATTAATTTATGAAACATTAACCATTCGCCAATTATTTTTTAAACATTCAGACTTAAATAAGGATACAATAAAGTGATACAGTATTGGATTAACCCTGAATTGATCAAATTTTTTCATTGATAACACCTGAAAACTTACCTGAGAATTTTTCTTACTATGTCTGGAGTGCTCGCCGCCCATGGATTCTAGCTTTAAAAGCTTTAAGGCAATAAAATCGCAATTTCTTAGTAAAACTTGAATAACAAATACTAATGTAAATCCAAAAGATAAATCGATGATAAGAAAAGGCAAATACGAAGGAAAAGAATTCCAATGTTATCTAGGAAAAAATTATTCTCTTGAAACCTTTAAAAATCAAAGAATATGATTTTAAAGGTCCTTTTTTTTATATTGAACTGCTTGCGCAAGTATTATTTCATTGTTTTTCATTCAAATAAAACAATTTTATTGCCTAAAAACAGGGCCGTCTTTAGCTATCCTGGGGCCCTTGGGCACACAAGAATTTGGGGCCCTTTCTTTTTGGAAAGTAAAATAAGTACAATGGTTGCCTTAAAGGCAATGGTTATGGTTGAGAAGGGGTGGCAATATATCGTTCCATATAAAGTACCAAGTGTCTTTATTATTGACAGGGGGTGCCAATAATACGTGCATTGATCGTCATCAATCAATCGTTGCCACTGCCAATAATTGTACTTTTTATATTGCCAATAATTATACCCTGTATCCGTTATAAGTTTCAGAAAAAAAGAGCTCAAACGGATTGATAGATTTGCTAAAAACTCGGTACAGACTATTTGTACGTAATTTCCAAGAGCGGTTTTTTTATTTTTTTTTTATTTTTATTTTAATGTCTCCTTTTCAACGGATATCTCCAATATAAAGTTTTCGAGATATTGCAATTTTTTCAAAAACGGATAACGATTTTTCTTTAAAAAAAAACATGTAATGCTGCAAATAAGGCCGCACTTTTGAAAGAAGAAAAATATTTTTTTAGACCGTTATTAACGGTACCTACTTGCCATAGAACCGATTTCTTAATGTAAACGACACAACCAATTTTAATGAAAATTTTGACATACAAAAGGTCTATACTGTTACTGATATTAAAATTAAGAAAAATTTAAAAAAAAAAAATAATTTTTGGATTTAAAAAAAAATTATTTTTTTTTTTTTTTTTGAAAAACAATTCTTTTTAAAGTTATTTAATGAATTTTATGTGTCAGTCTTTAAATAATAAAATTTTCTAACATTTTTCAAAAAAAAAGTTGATATGCAATTTTGAATAAATAATTAATTTACACATAAAAACAAAATTAAAAAAAAATAATTTTTGGATTTAAAAAAAAATTATATTTATTATTATTGATTTTTCAAAAAAAAATTTTGAAATATTTTTTAAACATCCAAAAATGTGTTTTTTAAAAAATTTAAAATTTTTTAAAATAATGATTGTTTAAACGTTTCTGAATTAAAAATTTAGTCGAAATCTGTTTTGTCGTTTATGAGAAATTCATAAATCCAAAAAAACAGTTCTATGGCAGGTTAACGGTACAAAAAATATTTTTTTTATTATCAAAGGAGGCTTTTATCTGTAACAGTAAGCAGAAAAATTTTAATCAAAATCGTTAGAGCCATTTTTGAAATAAATCAACTTTTCTGTTTCCGTTATATGACAGGTACCGTTAGTTTTGGTCCTAAAAAAAAAACTTCAATTTGTCCTCTAGGGAATCACCCAAAACTGTTAACTACCAAGTTTGAAGAAAATCACTTCAGTAGTTTAGACTGTAGCTCGAGGTTCTTACAGACAGACAGACAGAATTGCCGGACCCACTTTTTTGGTATTCTCCATCATCGTTATGTCATGTAAAATTGTTATCTCGAGTTCGATTTTTTTAAGAATCCTAAACTTGCCCTATAGTACCTATATCGCAAGTAAAAATGGTGCCAACCATTGTACCATGGCGTTTTCCATTGAACCAAAACATTGATGTACCGTCGACGAGCCGGCAAAAGTTTTTTCTTAAACGTTTTCCAACGGAAAAAGTATTGATGTTTTTTTGCCGACGAATTGATTCTTTTTTCGTCTTTTAATGCAAATCTACACATATTTTTACACTGATTTTAACAAGCACTACAAATTTGACAGTTTTGAAAACTTCAAATGAAATAATTATTTTTCTTTATTTTTGAAAATATTATTGTCTTATTTTTTTTTGAAAATTGAATTTGGGTTTGGTCATTTGGATTCAAAATTTTTTCCGCATACAACGCCACACCCACATAATTTGTTTTTTTTTTTTTAAACAAATATTTTCCGTATATAGCTGTAAAAAAAAATTTATTTGATTGTTTGGTTGCCATATAAAAACTAAAATTTTTTGGTAGATGGTCTGCCCCACAAAAATGCTTTGAGAATAAAATTGTGAGAGAAATTTGCGTACCTGCGGGGCCCCCCTGAGAATGGGGGCCCTGGGCACGGGCCCCGTGTGCCCTTATGGTAAAGACGGCGTTGCCTAAAAACCCTTAAAGCTAGAATCCATGGGCGGCGAGCACTCCAGACATAGTAAGAAAAATTCTCAGGTAAGTTTTCAGGTGTTATCAATGAAAAAATTTGATCAATTCAGGGTTAATCCAATACTGTATCACTTTATTGTATCCTTATTTAAGTCTGAATGTTTAAAAAATAATTGGCGAATGGTTAATGTTTCATAAATTAATTTATCAACAACTCCAGCCACGTATAAACAGAAAATAAAGAGGTTTTTTATGAAAAAGTAGTTTTGGTTTTTTGTCAATTTCTCGAAAATGACAAGATATTTTTGAATTCGGTTTTCTGTTTAAAAATAAATAAGAGCATTGAATTTTAAAAACTAAATTAGTACTTAATTATATACAATTTTGAAAAAAATTAGTTTGAAATTTTTTTTTTCAAAATTTTGATTTTGAAAATTAATTTTTCAAAAACTGTTCCATAAAATGGCTTCTTTAAATTTTTTTTAAAAGACTAGGGTTTTGACTTTACAAAAAGACATAGCACGTTATTGTAAGTAAAAACGTTGATTTTTAATAATTTTTTTTCCAAAATAAATCAATTTTTTTTTAAATTGCCCCTCCCGGCTAAACGAGGGGGAATAGACCCCCCTCCTATACAGTTTTTTTCTTGTCTCAATCTTACCTACACGCTCTACTTTTTTGGCACATTACTCCTGAATCACACTGTATAGCTGGCTAGGTACGTAGTGTACTTACTGTAAACTAAAATAAGCTCTAATTATTTAACAAAGCTTGTACAAAACTCGATTTTTGTTGTACAAAACTGTACAAAACTCGTAGATAATTGTAGAATTAAAAAAAAATTTTTTTTGTTTAATTTTGAGAAATGTCCGGGCTGGGGAAACGTTTCCCCAGCCCGGTACTTTCACTTGGCTATAACTTTCGTTGTAAGCTTGTACAAAACTTGAATTTGGTTGTACAAAACTGTACAAAACTTGTACAAAACTTCTGCATACTTTATTTTTAATTGTGCGATAGGTCCGGGCTGGGGAAATGCACGTCAATTTCTATGATGACCAAAAAATTTTATATTTTTTACTTGCTCTATAGGGCAAGAGTATTGGTTTCGTGTCGAAAAAAATTTGAGGTTTTAATCAAAAGAAACATTACGATGATGGAGACTTCCAAAAAATTTATATAGAGGCTCTTAAAATCTACAAGTAAAATAACATTAAAGTACTTTGAACTGCAAGAGCAAGTATGTGCGACCCAGTCGTGCATTTTATTTTTTTTTCCAAAATTATGAAAAAATACAGGGTGTCCCAAAAGTAATGGATCAAACGAAATATGCTGATAGGCCAACCTTAGGGCTCTCAGAATTTGGTAACTTGTTCATCCCAAATCCTTACGGTTTTCGATTTAATGCAGTTTTTGTGAAATTTCGAAAAATGCCGACTTTGCAACAGTATTTTGCTTCCTCCGCTCATAATTGATTTTTGTTTTTTACAATTCTTTCACTAAAACATTTCCAAATAATAAGAAATAATTAATTAGTCAAAATATTTTTTATTTCATACGCCATTTTGCTGCAAATTAATTAACAGTTTCATGTTTTATAAAAACTCAATTTCTTAATTTTTTTTCAGAGCAACATCCTGAAAAATAATTGTATGGTGTGATACTGGTTTATTATTTTAAAAACTTGCCGTGTTATTGCACTTTTCAAAAATGTATAAAAATGTCCAAAGTTAAAATTAGAACGAAAGATATTACAATTTTAATGCAAAAAACAGGGGTTTTCAGAGCAAAATAACAAACAAAAATCGAGACTTTTATTCAAAAAGAAATAAACAAACAACAGTCGAGGAAATGTTTTTATTTTTCTTTGTTATTTTTCTCTGAAAAGCCCTGTTTTGTTGCATTTAAATTGTAATATCTTTCGTTCTAACTTCAAGTTTGGAAACTTTTATACATTTTTGAAAAGTGCAATAAACCGGCAAGTTTTTAAAACAATTAACCTGTGTCACACCATACAAATTTTTTTCAGGATGTTGCTCTGAAAAAAAATTAAGAAATTGAGTTTTTATAAAACATGGAACTGTTAATTAATTTGCAGCAAAATGGCGTATGACAGAAAAAATATTTTGAACAAATAATTATTTCTTATTATTTGGCAATGTTTTAGTGAAAGAATTGTAAAAAACAAAAATCAATTATGAGCGGAGGAAGCAAAATACTGTTGCGAAGTCGGGATTTTTCGAAATTTCACAAAAACTGCATTAAATCGAAAACCGTAAGGATTTGGGATGAACAAGTTACCAAATTCTGAGAGCCCTAAGGTTGGCCTGTCAGCATATTTCGTTTGATCCATTACTTTTGGGACACCCTGTATAAAAAAAAAATTTGTTTGCAAAAAAAATGTGATTCCCTTTTTCAATAAAAAAAAATCAAAAATATGATATTAGACTAACTTTTTGTACTTACCCAGTAACTAAACATTATTATCTTTCCATTAAGCAATTGAAAAAAAATGTGGATATTATTTTAACAAAATTATCGAAGAAAATAAATTTACCACTAGGGTGTTTGAAAATGTTTTGGTTTAATCTATTGAAAAAAATTGATTTTCACTACAGAGAAAGTTGGTAAAACGTGGTTTATGAAATAGGTATAGTGAAACATTTGAGTATTTTTGCTCAGAAAAATATTATATTTTACATTAACTCTTGGAATTCCACCAAAATTGATTTAAATTATTTGATATAGATTTACATAATATTACTAACCAAAAAATGCACAAAACAAACTTTCTGTGGACTTTAACTCATTTTTTTTTTTTTTTTTTTTTTCAAAAAAACAACAAAATTTTTAAACACTCTAATTAAAAATATTTCTTTCCATCTATATATTTGTTTCAAATGTGAACCACGTGGTTTTTTTTTTATTCCACTACTAGAAGTAGAAGAAAGTACTTTTTTTTGTCACCCTAATGTAATACGGTTGACAAAGTTTTTGTGTTATTAAGAACAATGTTTTTGGAAACTGAAACCCTCAACGCCTGCAAACAGTCTGCAGAATTGGTGTATTCATTAATGCAACAAAGCAGAAAGATGATTGTACTATCGCAGATTTCCGACGTTTAAGAAAACACCCTAACTTTCGGAACCTGCAGCATCATCCAGAATGAAATGCATCTTTTTGAAGTTATAGGTATTTATTTTGCGGGGTTAGGGTAGAAAAATTTACTTTGTGAAAAGAATTGTCAAACTGATTAGCAAGTAGCTCCATCTAGTTCTCATAATATGTATATAAACAGTTTTTTTTTTGTATTTTTTTATACGAAGAATAATGCAAGCATTTTAGTTTTTATTATTATTTTTTTGTTTTACTTGTAGGAATTTAATTTTCTGTTGTGGCGATTGTGGAGGCCCCTTTTTTGTGGAGGCCCAAATTGTGCCCCGGCTGCCTCCCCTTAATCCGGCCTTAATTCAAACTATTTCAACGAAAATTTTAAGCGTTTAGTAAGCATTAAATTTAAAATATGTAAAAAACAGAATAAAACACATTTTTGGATTTTTTTAAATATTTCACTATCTATTGTTTTTGGAAAACCTTGTTTTTTTTTTTAATTTTAAATAAATTCTTCCTTCAGAAATTATTATTATTATTTATTAACGTTCTTCGTTTATGAACTTCACAATGATAAACAAATTCTTTTTGCTAAGTCTTTTGACATTGACAGTTAAGTCATTGATTTAAAGGCACATTCACAGTAAAAGTTGTCAAGTCTCAATTGGAAAACCCTTTATGATCGTTGTTGTTTGTTTTGTGTACCAAAAAGGGAGAAGGACCGTTTCTGTGCTCGCTTGAACTTTTTTATGAAAATTTAACGAATTTCATTTTCAGTTTGATTTTGTGAATTTATTTACTCGGGAATAAATTTTAAAAGGATAACATCGAAGGAAGCGATGCATGAACATCGGGTCTTACCGGTATTTTTGATACGGATTCTCTGTGAATCGCCACAAATACTGGCATTCTACGACCAGCAAGGAATACAAATAATGCTGATGTTAGCGATTTTTTTTTTCCAGTGGCTACTTCATTCGAATACACGTTTGAGTTTGTGTTTTTTTTTTTTATTGTTGTTTCCTTGTTTGTTTTTATTTTTTTTTTGTATTTTTCTGTGCACAGAACAACAAATTTGGGGTAAAAATCCTTCGACCGGAAATATGGCCGATGATTCATATCCGCAATGAAATGGAAATTGTCCGACCAAACAGGATATGCACATGTGAGCTGAGCAATCATCGTCATCCATATTATACATAGGTAGTGTATTGGGAGAGATAGCAGATATACGAATTCATCTCGTGTCGTCGTAGGAAGGTACATTGAATGTATCCTAGCTTTGAATATGTGATCCTTTTTAGAGAGAAAGAGTGGTTCCTTCAGGGTTTGGGTTGAATAGGTATCCCTATATTCATATACTACAGTGGATTTTGACTTCTGACTGGAATCTACACTTTGTGTTTGCAATGGACCGGTTTTAGGATTGGAACGTTTTCATTTTTCGATGATAAAGAATCTTTCCACAAATCAAACAGTCGGTCATTGAAGTATTGATTCATCTGAATTTGAATATGTGTTCGGTCAAAATTGAATCAACTTCCTTTGAATGGAAGGATTTTCTTTAGGTATTCCTATGAAAATTCGCTTATAAATGTGTTCAAAAATGATATCTTATTCGGAAAATCAGTAATTTTTTTTCCTTTTTTTTTTGGTCAATATTTCTCAAAAAATTTTAGTTTTTCAAACAAAAATTTCATTTGAATGAATTTTTTTCAACTTGACTTTAACAACGATGCTAAATAGACACATCACCTTACTGTTTTACGGGGTTAGCATTTTAGTCTATTTGTCTTCAAGCGGTATTGAAAATTACCATTCGTATGCACTTTCGTCAAAGGTGAGCCAGACCGATAAATTTCCCGAAAAGCATCTCATTCTATTTCTATGATGATTTGACATCTGAAGGAGACTTAAAGGATGATTGAAAGGTACGAATATGTTTGAAAACCGTATAAGAAAACAGTTAAAAGGGACAAACGAAGTTAGTTTTTGAAATATACAAACTTCAAAATCGTTAACCATAAACTAACATGCTGCTTTGAGTGACAAATTATGATTAGGAAAAACCAATCATCAGCAAGTTGTTTGAAACGAAGAAACAATTGCTTCCTAACATCAAAACCCATAGCAGTAGAAATACTTCAGATTTGGAAATAAATATTATTTTTACTATTTGTATTTTTACTGTAGATGAAATAAATGTATACATACAGTATATTTTCTAAAACTATATTGCACAATTTACAGACCTGTGGTATTAAACTACCTTACTTGTAATTCAGTGTAATATAGCATATTTTTAATAATATAATTAAAAAAAAATAAATACAAATTTAATACAAAAAAGTGTAGGAAGGGCAGTTGAGCTTTTGATTCAAACCAAACTTACAGTTGACAAATATGTACATAATTCAACGATGAAAAATTGATAATGATAAATCAATAAATATGTAACAGAAAATTAATGACAATTATAAAAATAAAAATGAAAATATCAAAAGAACAAATTTAAATTAACAAATAATTAAATTAATAAATAAATAATAAAAATTAATAAATAATAAATGATTAAATTAATAAATTAATATTTTAATAAATAAATAATTATGTAAATATCTCCATATTTGAAATAAAAATGAATTAAAATTAACGAACCCTTAGATATTTTGCTTTTGTACTCCATTTGATTCTTTTGCCTTCAATCTGAAGTTAATTTTGGGCATGAAACACTTGTTTTTTAAGATCCACCTTAGCCTTGAACCGATTACTGAACAGCACCAAAACCCATTTTTCACTGCGGTCGTCTTTTTTGGCCTCCTGGATCCTTTCTTTCTGCTAATAGCCCCTGTCTCACGATATTACCTTAAATTTCATGCCTCAGTTTGGTGAAAAACATTCAACTTTTTAGAAATGCCACGTAATGAGAAATGATAGGAACAAAATATTTGCTTGTCGTTCCCAACTCATTTTTTTCAATTTTTTTTTTAGAAAAAAATTTTATCGTTGGAGCGGTTTTTTTTTAATATTTTTTTTTTTTGTTTAAAAAAATTGCTATGCCATTCAAAGAAATACATAGGTACAAGAATAAATCTTCAAAAAATCTATTTAAAAAAGAATTAATTTTTTTTAATTTTTTTTGAAATTAATTTTTTTTACTTTTGATTTAACAAAAAGTAAAACGCTTTTGTTTTAACGGTGTTTACTTGTCATCTGACTAATATAAAAATGTTTTTCTTAAAAACGACTTAACAGATTTCAATGAAAATTTGTGTAGGTAAAAAACATTTTAACATTTAAAAATTCGATTTATTTTTTCATTATTTTGAAAACTGTGCAATGAATTGCCTTGAAATTTTGTTTTTGTGTCGATATAGTTACTTAAAAAAAAATCGTCTCCAATAATTAAATTTTTTTTTTCAAAAATTCTTTGTTATAATAGAAATAAAATTGTATTCTCGATTTGGATATCAAAACCATCTAAATATTTAGATGTTTTTATAATTGACAAAAAAAAAAAATTAAATAAATAAATATAATTTTATAGGTATTGCATATTTTTATGTTTTGAGCACGTGTACGACTGAGTCGTGCATTTTATTTCATTTTGTTTGTATGTATCTCTTTTAAAACGGATTTTTGTCTTGAAAACGGTCTAACCGATTTGGATTAAATTTGATTTATTAAAATGTCCACAGTGATTTTAATAAAACTGTGTTTTTTATACATACAAATTTTGATATGGTAAATATAGTGTTCATTTATAAAAATTAGTTTAATTGATCTACTATTTCAATTAATTCACAATATTTCTCTCGTTTTCTAGTCTTCGTGATTTCTCCATTCACACATAGGTAGTTATTAAATGTAGGTATAGGTACCTAATATTATTCCATTAAATTTTTAATGGAAATGATTTAAAACAAAACAACTATTCAATACCCTTAAAAATGAATAATCCACTTACTTAACCTGTGTAACTTTAATAACTATTATAAGCAAACTGCTCTTTTAAAGTGTTTTCTTGTTCTCATTACAAATTTCTTTCACACCATAATGTCGAGGAAAAAAAATATTTCTTATTCTTTTTTTTGATTTCTTGACTATGATCCAAAACATTTTTTAAATTTAATTTCGGACTTAAAACAAAAATTCTGAAAAACATTCAGATTTCCATGGTATAAATTCAATCAAAACAAAAGCAAACAAAAAAAAATAATAATAAAGAATTTATCTATTGTAGGTAGGTATTTGCAATCTCTTTGTAATTTAGATTCCTAGAATTGACTCACAATCAATTCCAAAGTTACTTTGATACTCCTTTAACATTTATAAAATATCACCCTTAGGGCCAAAGATTCGGCTTAATCTCAAATAATTTACCATCAACAAATATTTCAAAAAGTTCATAAAATACCATACCGAAACCGACACTGGAAACCATAGGCAAAAAACCCCTATTCAATAGCTACAAAATAATTACAAATAATTTCCTTAAAGGACATTGTTTGTTCTTTCATTCAGATCCCCATCATCTTTATACTACCCTTTTGGTCTAAATTTTGAGTCATAATCGGAATTCATAAAATGTTATCTTAAATTCAAGCAATCATCTTTGGAATTCGGCAACGAATAAAATTTAACTTTCTTTTAGTTTTGTAATTGTTTGCGCCTAAGGTCAGGAAAACAATATAAAGACATCAAAACTCGTGTGAGCAAAGAAACTACGCGTCGAAGTCGGGTAAAGAAGAAACGAAATGGAACGCAAACGACGAGGTTTTTCAAAGAAAGTCCTTTTCTTCTAAATTAAGTTAAAACACTTTTGCACACCCAACGACCGACAGGACGACGAGAGAAAGTATATATACGTATTTGAAATTTGGAATTCTTTATAATTCCATCCTATCAAAACCATTTGGCAAAAGAATTTACAAAAGGCCAACTTTGCAGAGTATGCCTTTGGAATGTTTACCAAGGACAAATCCATTGGATTCTATAAAGTGGCCAGAACCATAATCCTTCTTCAAATAAAAGCTTCTTCTTCGTCCATCTTCTCAGTCTCTCAAGCCCTTTAGCATCATCCCGGTGTCGTCGCAACAATGTTTCCACCATTTCCCTCCCTTCTTTTTCATATATCTACTCCTTTATAATATTGCCTGCCAATATTTGCCACATAATTCGAATATAAAGGGGAAGTTGGGTTGGGGGGGGGAAAAGGATGTGGCAGCATTAACCGTGGCAACGTGACCGTGGGACAAGAGAAATATTTAAATTCAATATGCAGGAATGTCTGTGTTTTTCCTGTGTGCATATTATTGAAGAAGATGTTAAAAAGTTTGGATAACGCCCTCTAGTGTTGAATTCTATAAGCGCTCGAATAATATCGGAAGACGGAAGGAATATGTACAAACGGAATATACATTATAGAATACTAAAACCAATGATTGTCATTCAACTTTTCAACTTTTTTGACCTCATTCAATATAGCTAAAGAGGAAGAATTACGTTCGTTAGCTTTTGACTTAAGCTCATTTATCATGGACTATAGCAAGGGAGCTCTGGGAGAGATGAGAATAATAATCATGGCTGGGTGTAACTGGAAAAAAAACTTTGTAACGGATGTAAATCTCACCTTTTTTCATATTTTTGAATTAGGTCAACATTTGTTTGAACTAGATTCCTGTAATGCTTGAATACAGATTAATCTGGGGCAGTATCGATTACAAGACCGAACATTACAAAAAATGTTAATCCCTATTTTGAATACAACTTGTAATTAATTTTTATTTTGTGAGGGGAAAGTCAGTAAATAACATTTTTGACGAGTTAAAGTGCTCTTAGAGTCACTTCAAAATAACTTTCTTTGTACCTAAGGTAAAAAATTTGTTGATATGTTTTGTATGGACATCGTTGTTGTATGAAGTCAACCATCTAGCCACATATTAGCTGATCCTGGTGACTCTGATGTCATTCATCCTCAAGGATACACTTCAAATCTGATAGTTCCCAGAAGTCAAACTAAATTAGTATGCAAGAAGTTTTCCTTTATTGCATTTATGTGTATGGCTGCAGCGACAACAGTGCGCTCACAGTGCGGCGGGCGCGTTGCCAATGGAAAGAGAGTGAGAATCTTTTATTAAGTTAGAAATTTAAAGCTTTAAGTAAACTCACTCGTTCTCCGCTTCTGTTCGACCCAACAAATTGAAAAGTTAAATAATACTCAAACACACTCATGGAACAAAAACTTTTGCAAATTCTTGGCAAAAAGTGATTTTGCATGTGAATTAATCCAAGAAAAAGGATAAAGTCCTTAAAGATTTTTAGTTAATAGAGTTTCTCAAAGGAGATGAGTGATTCATAACATATTTTTATCACTACAGTAGCATGCATCCTTCAAGAAAGTTTTTTAATACCTTGCTGTAGATTTCTTTATAGGTATACCGTATACATAGGTATGAACTACTTTGTAGGTATGTGTGTCTTGTGTCAAGATTAGCTAAAATATCAAGTTTTTATATGCCAGGAAGTGTTAGAACTTTAAGAGATTATAAAAATACACAAGTTAAGGAATCTTTAAAACTCTCTTGCATCAAATAATGTTGGTATGTATATTGGATAGCATTAATTTTGAGAGAATTGGAATAGAAAATACGTAGAACCTATTCCCTGTTTAGTTAGTTCGTTACTTAAGGTTTAAGTGTCTAGGTGACCAATGAATGTAAGTATTCCGGACAGGTTAAGGCTTAAGGTTAACCCTTTTTCTAAGATTTTCATTATTTTAGAAAATGTTTCCTTAATTTCATGGGCATTACTCAGTTTTAGTTTTGTAGTGGAGTAACATCGGGAATTAGCGATTTTGATGATGGCCGGTTAAAATTTGTTTACAATTTTTTTTTTTTCAAAACTCAGCAATAAGTTCAATATTGGAGCAATAAACTAGCAACAGATTAGCAAAAAAGTAGCATCAAACTTCTGTGTAAGTACCTACTCAGTTAATTTGAAATATAAACAAACTTTTTGAAAAACCTCCAAAAGTGTCTCGCAGATCACTACACTCGGGACTATACTGGTGCATTACGTCGAGGGGGTCTTGGTCTAGACAGATTTTGTGAGAGATTATTAGCCTACATTGGTCCGCATTCTCAATCATCTTCTAAATAATGTTATTATGCCTGATTGCACCGATGTTTCTATGCAAGTCCTAGCGAAGGGTGTCCCATCTGGTACACTATCGAACACAGTGAGTTTTTAGTCTACGTACTGATAAAAAGGGTTCCTTGCTTTGACTATGGCAAAGAATATAGAATGGCGTTGAAGAACCCGTGTCCGGTGAGGAACTGGGTGACGTAAAAGTCCACTTCACCGTTTTTTCGGTTACTCCAATGCTTGGCAGTCCAGTAATTCCCTCTACTCTCAGACTCATATCTTTCTTGCCACCTCTGTTGTGTTAGGGTTTTTATTTGCTCGGTTGCGTTCTCTTTTCGTACGAATGTACGTATTCTGCCTGCCACTATAAGTACAACTGACTCTGACACCGTTCGGTAAAAGCTGGCTACCTGCAATCTGCAAGGCTCAGCGTCTCTGTACTGCTGCCATTTGTTTTCCTGCTTCTGTAAAGGAGAATAAATTGCGCTATGGCCATCAATAGTTTTCGCTTGCTTGCCGATGGTACACATAATGTTTTCAATAACCCTGCTTAAGGACGCTGTAAACTTTGAAACCCGGTCCGCTGATTTCTTTCATTCTTTAATGCAAGTATAAAAATTTGATATCGAGGGCGAGGTCCATGCGGCGTTTAATGGCTTGGGTGCTTTTGATTTATTTGAGGACCGACCTGGAAATCGATAATGGAAGGGATCGATAATACAAGGTACTTGCTGATCAGTACTAATCGCTTCATTCTTGTCTGCACTCTAAGTTTTCCACATGCGCCCCTTTTGCTTCTACATTATTTCAGATATGAATCGTTTATTTCAGAAACAGCATAAGTCCATGAGCACTAACTTTTTAGGAGCAACAAAAAACTGTTTTTTATGTTAAAACTCCACAACACTTCAAATTTAGAGTATGCCGAGTTATACCTAATCTAGCTAAAGACAAATTTAAAAACCTTTAAAATATAAACCTTTTTTCAAGTCTTAGCGGGTTTTTAAGCCTTTAAAGTCGCTGGACTTATGTCGTTTCTGCTCAAAACGACTTTTTGTTGGTAAAACTTTTGTTTTCATCTAGCTATTGCTTTTGAACCCTTCTTCTGATTTTAATGAATAAAAAAGCAGTAGATAGATTAAATCTTTACCTCTTCATTGATATATAATTTTAAAGCTTGCGTGTCATGATGGCTGGCAAAATAATTAAAAACTGGTAAAATGTCATATATTCAAGAGTAAAACACGCTGCCACCGCGAGGTAATCTGGCTATAACTTTTGAACCCTGAGTTCAATTTTAATGAATAAAATAGATATAGATAGAGTAATTCCTTACCTTTTTAAAGATGTATAACAAAAGGGTGTGCGTCAAAATAACTTAAAACTGGTAAAAAGTCAAGTAATTAGCAGTCAAAAATGTTGTCACCGGGTGAAATATTTCCATATATTTTGAACCCTTTTCTTTCAGTTTTCGTATTTGGGGGGGTCTGACATACTTAATTTTTTTCCAGAAGATGAATAACTTACATAAATGAGAAATCTCCAAAAAAAAAATTTTGGGAAAAATGGACATATGCTGTTTCTGAAATAAACGATTCATATTTATTAACCTTTTTTATTATATTTAGTTGCACTCTTCTGAAATATTACAAAGTTTTTTTTACGAAGGCTAAACTCCAAATATGTATTTTTTTTTTTGTTTTTTATTATTTTCAAGCAATTATGGCTTTTTATATGTGCTTAGAAATATTAAGGCAAATAACTATTAATTTTTTAAGTTCTTGAGGCCTTATTTCTCTCAAGTAGGTATCACGGTTTTATCTTGACATTTGATTATCATCACCATTACCATCAATAAATTAAGGTAGGTAAATATTAAGAGATTTAGAAAAATCATTGGCCTTTATAGGCCATTGACATTATCTACTCAATCCAGCAAATCATAAAATGATATAGGATATATAAGTTGATGTAAAGAAAAAAAAAAAAACAAAAAAACAAGGCCAACGAAACCCACCTATATTAGGTCAAATGAGTTTATTATCTTAAAACAATGTCATCCTTATTAATGAATTTTTTTTTTTTTTGACTGTCAAAGCCTGACTTTTTCTTCGCCACAAAACAAATTGTATCTTTGTTCATTTATCTACATGACAAATGTCATCAATTTGCCAATTTCCGCAAGTTAAACAAAAAAATTGAGAACATTCCATTTCCACCTGGTACCTTTCTACTAAAAGTTTTACCAGAAAATAATAAGCTCTGGAAATAAATAAAAAAAAGTGAACAAAAATTCAGATAAAATGGCTTAGTAATCTGCGGTGAAAAGAAGTTAAAATAAGCTTACAAAACAATTTGTCCAGGCATTTTGCAATTAAAAACAATACCCACCTCGTAATTTACTGTGGTCGTGTATATTTTTTTTTTTTTTATTTGTTTGTTTTTATTTTGCGTCTTCTTCGCTCTTCTTCCTTTCCACAGGTCTCATTTCAAATTCCTTGTCAAGCTATAAATTCACCAAAATCCTTAAATTGTCCAAAAAAAAAAGGAAACAAAAATCTAACCTAACGAAAACAACGGCATAGCTTCGACAAAAAAAAAGAAAACCAATGGCCTTTTTCGGGAAAACGGAGAGGAGAGCCAAGATGAAAAATGTAGGTATTCGAATTCGCTGCTCTATATATTGTATTCTCGCTCGCCCGGCCACCACCAGAGGACATAGGAAAACCACAATTTGTTTTGTAGCGCTGCTAGGTGAATAGTGTCACCACATTCGCTTTTATGGTTTCACAAATTGCAACATTAATTTTCAAGATGAATGGATGCCGTTTGCTCGCGCCTATTAATGGTCAAAAAATCTACTCCAAACATATGCACACACTGACACTTATACCCTACACACACAAATACACAAATGTATAGGAACTTTTAGAGCGACACCATCAAAACAGATGTCCAAGAGGCAGAAAAGTAGAAGAGCTTGCTGTTGTTGGCTATACAAACACATCCTGTGCATTTTCTGAACCATTCATTTGACCACAACAACCCAAAGGGATCTTAGAGTGCATTTTGTTTTGAGAAAAACAATACTTCACTTTCGGTGGAACCTTGTGGTCCACAAGCTGTGTCAACTCTGCTGCCTCCATATAAAGAATCACATTTCCTTGCACGCCATTTAACAGACATGCAATGCCCCGCTCTATATGATTATTCACATACTCCTCACCCAGCCTTAGGAAGGATGAGTGCTGCACCACTGGTCTGATGGTAGAAGAAGATTCTATGAAAGGACACAATTAAAAAAAAAATTGGCAAAATTTATGTTTTTTAATAGGAACGAAAAATGTCATCCTGCTGTAAGGAATTATACGATGCAGATATGGTAATGTCAATCTGTCATTTCGTTACGAGACGAGTCCGCATGTAAAAATCTGTTTAGTTTCTATAGAATTTATACCTGTGTTGTGTACCTATAGTTGAAATTTTTAATGGAAATTCTGCATTTCTACATTTTTTTAATTGATCTATACCTAACATTTTTTTGTCAGAAATTAAAAAAGAAAAACGGTTATTAAAGGTCCTGTTCTCATCACTTGTATGCCACATAGTCAAAATGATTTACCAATATTTCCCTTTTTTTAACAAAAATTGAATCCAGGAGATAATTTGAAGTTTATTTATTAAGTTTTGGGTGATAATTAATTTTCAGTGATTTATTTAATTTTGAATTAGCATTTTTATTTACAAACTAAGCTAAGTATACAACCCGATTGAAAATCTTCCAATATTGGCCGAACTGTCAAGTAGTATCTTCCAATAGCAAGCAATGAGCTGCCAGTTGTCAATTTTTTACTAGGTGAAAATTGTCTGTTTATACGGTATGATCAAAAATTAAACAAATCATTGGATCATTGGGAGAAAATCAGATCTGCCACCAATTTTTTGTTATCCAATTAAAAATTGTCTGTTTACATGGTTGTAAGACTTTAGAGACCAAAAAATTGGTAGACTCATTGGAAGTAGGGATGCAAACGATACATCGATGTTTTCAAAACATCGATGTTTTTGTGAAAAACATCGATGTATACATCGATGTTTCTCAAGCCGATACATCGCCGATACATCGACGCTAAATTTGCAAAACATCGACATCGTTCATTTTGTTACTCGTTTTTCTTTTTTTGAACTCTCAAACTCAATCTTTTTTGTCTAGTGTTCAAAGCTTCAAAGTTTTGTCTGAGAGAGATGCAGATGATTAGGATTTTGATATATGGAAATATCAAAAATAACTCATAAAACATACAAAATAAATCGTCTTCAACGACAATCAATACAACTATGAGTGAAACAGAAGTAGAAATGTACCTCTCATCTCCTGTTCACCAATTAAAAGTGACGCAATTTTGTTTTGGCAAGATATGAAAACTCTTTTTCCAAAACTTGCACTGGTTCAAATGGTATATCTTCCTATCGAAGTTACGTCTGTTCCAACGGAACGTTTGTTTTCGGAGGCTGGGGCAACCATCACCCAGGATAGAAACAGGCTTCTGGGCACTAGACTGTCCAAACTTCTTTTCCTGAACTCAATTTCTGAATTACTTTCTACCAAATAAATAAACAATGTAAATCCAATGTAAGAAATAATGAGCTCCGTTTGCTTAGAATTGATAGTATTTATAAACTATAAATAAAAACGAAAATCGTATTAAGAAAATATGTTTCATTTTGTTGATAAATTTTTCTGTTTTGTGGTCTTAAAACTGAATTCAAGTTAGGTTTTTGGGTTTTAAACAGATAAGACATACAAATTTTGTTCTTTAGATACAGTAGATCGTATTTATGTCCAACAACAAAAACATCGGAAAAACATCGATGTATCGAAGATAGAACCGATGTTTTTTTAACATCGATGTTGTAAATAAAACATCGGTGTTTTTTTTAACGATGTTGCATCCCTAATTGGAAGACAATTTTTTTGAGACAGCTGATGGGGAATATGAAAATTTATTTAGAAAATTTATTTAGATGGTATATTAACCTCCGTTTAGCTTGTAAAAAAAGTTTTTAAAAATTTCATTTAAAATGAAGTGGTTAAACCTTTTAGCAAAACGAATTAATTTTTAATTTATATAATTTATTTAATTAAGCAGTTTTAAACTATTTCTTAAAAAAAATTATTTTCAATTTCAAAATTAAAAAATAAATATTTTATGTAAATGAGTATTTACGCTGTTTTCAATTTTCTGATTAGTTTTAATTCAAAAACAGAAAATCCGGATGCGAAAATATTTTGTCGTTTTCAAGAAATTAAAATTTTTTGTTTAACTTTTTTTTTGAATAACGAATATAAAAATATCTCCCAACTTAAAATTGGACAATGTTTTCAATAAGAACATCATCCAATGACCAATTAGTGAGTAATCGTCCAATTATTTAAAAACAAGAAAAATTGCATGTTTAGGCGAGTTCATACGATTGCCAGAAGTCGGCAATCGAAAAATTGGCAAAAATTGGCTGACAATATTTTTTCTGTCACTTTTCACAGATAAAATTGGATGTTTACACGGTTTATAGAAAATTGTTGAAAATTTGTTGAGAAACATTGTCCAATATTGAGAGATCTTGCAATCGTGTTGCATTGCTTATTAAAATTCAATTCTATATCTATAGAGATTTTTAGAGATTTTTGATATATACGTTTTCTTAACAGCGCCGCACATAGGAGTATTCTGGTCGAAAAGCTGGACAAAAGTCGATTTTCGAAAAATCAAAATTTTTAATTAAATTTATTACAAAACGGATGGTAAATATACATGGGCTCATATTATGCACTTCTTTTTTTTTTTTGTGTAAAGTGTTTGGTGTGACAAAACAAGTTCAAAGTCAGCTGTTTATTTTCTGGATTTTTTTTTAATTTGTGGTGATTTGGTGAGTGTTGTTAGGAGGTTGATTGTGAGCGAGTGTGCTTTTGAACATAAAATTTTCAAATGAAAAATACAACTGCAGGTATTGAATAATAATTAAAAAGTAGTTTTGGAAATATTAAATGTTTTCTGTTCAATTAAATGACAGTGGGAAAAGAGTCTGCGAAATATAGATATTTTTATTGTTTTTTTTTTTAAGTCTAATGGCTTTGTTATAGTAAACCCTGCTATTCTGCTTCGATACATAGATTTATAATAACTTTGACTTCTTTTAATTTAATATCAAAAATTTGGGTGCGAATTTTTGCGATTAACAAAACAATTTCCGGATGAAATTTTCACTTTTACTAAAAATCACTCATACGCCCTACGTGTTTTTCTTCCTGGTTGTTAACATTCACCAGAAATTTTTTTATTGAACTTCATGCATTTGGATTCACTAAGCCTAAAAATCACAATGGTTCCTTTCTAGAAGCTCTAATATTTTAGATATTTTAATAATTTTCCCCATTTTGGGTGTATGAAATGTCATACTATTTTTTTTAAGTTTTTCACGAGCGTTTTTAAAGTTTTTCAACTTATTTATTTAAAATTGCCTTTCATTGCATAAATAATAATTTCTAGCAAAAATAAATTGTTTTACTTCAAAAAATAATTTTGTCCAGGTTTTTGATCGAAATACTCCTATGTGTGCCGTTTGGATACAAAAAAAAATATATTAAAAATTTTTAGGCTTTCTCTTGAAATATAATTCCAAGGAAAAACTTTAAAGCTTATATTTGTTGAAACTGAACACTTAGTAAAGAAGCTGAGAAATAATGAGCGAAGGAAAAAAAATTAATTTTTCATATAAAATCGTTTTTTTTTTTTCCTTAACAACTTCAACCGATTTGAGTGAGCCAAAGACGAAAGATATAATAATACTTTTTTACATATTATTAAACCATAACCCCTAATACAACTTTTGACCACTTTTACATTGCAAAATTAGAGTACTTTTTTTTCGGCCATACAAAAGTTTTTTTTGGACTACGCATAGGAAAGTTTCAAAATTTCTACCATATAAGAAAATTCGATGAATAGCATAATAAAAAGTCTTAGATTTTTCACATTTCGTAACAGTTTAAAAATTGTTCTCAAAAATTTTAGAAGAATTTAATTCAAGACTAGTTGGTATTGGTACCCCGTATCGCGACATTAATTGGAGTGTGGCTGACCATTGAGTTGAGAGGTTCGAGTTCGATTCCCAGCCACCACCACCTAAAATAAAAGGTTTTTTTCAGGGGTACTACCTTTTGCGAGGAATTGAAAAAGCCTCCAAAGGGTTTCGATATTTTTAATTTCAAAATACTTACCTACATAGTGAAAGTCATTTAACTGAATATGAGTGAATTATTAAAGGGTCACTGTGGTGTATACTTAATTTTTTTTCTTATGAAACAAATTGAATACAAACTGTTGTTTTCTTTTGTTTTTAATCAGACTTTATAGGGAATGGTTATCAATTGCTTTAAATATTTCATCTTTTTTCATATAATATCAAACAAAACATTACATTGATGGAGAATGCGAAAAGTGGGTCTTGCAATTCTATCTGTTTTGTCTAATAATTTTTCTTCTTAGAGCTTAACAGATGTTCCTACAGTAATGAAAATAAAAGCTATAACTCTAACTTACACTGTGGGCTTATGAAATTTTTTATCTCAAAAGGTTTATTTGAAGCTAAAAGATTTTCCAGATTTTGTCTGTTTTTTTTTTTTTTTCAATTTTTAATGGACTTCTAACAGATATAATGTATTGGTTCTTAAGTTCAAAATGGTCGAAGATTTTGAAATTTCGAGTCCGTTATACATTGTTTTGCCCAAAACTTAGACTTTGAAAGCAAGGCCCCAGGTTAGTTAAACTTTAGTTATAATTTTTCCCAATAAATTTTAATGTTAACTATTTTTTTTTTTAAATAAAATCTTAAAGCTTTAAGGATTTTTTAAATTAATTCTTTATTTTAAATTATATTTCATAAGGTGGACATATTTTTATTCTTAATACTAAGTAAATCAGAGTAGATTTTTTTTCTCTCATACAAAAAAAGAACTTCATTTTAATTTAGAAACATGACAAACTAGCCAGTGGCTTGCCATTTCTCCTTGCATTCATTATGATATATCTTTTGGGTCGTATTATGAGATTCTATATATCGTTTGTATATCTGTGCTCCTCAATGAATGAAATTCATTATCCTTGAAATTAAAAATTCCTTTTTTGTCATGAAGTCTCTCATTTCTGTGTGTCATCATCATATCAAATATTATAAATGTACAAGTGTGAGTGTATGCAATGATGGGAGAGAAAGAAAAAGTCCAACACAAAATGAATAAGAAAACATATGGCTAAGTTTATTATATGATTTGACTTTCACAATCAGCCCAAATGACGCCTATTTCTATCTCTAAACACTAGCTCTCTTTTACCCTATGTCGTGTTGTATATCGTATCGTATGACGAGGACGAAACAGTCTCATCTTACTCATCCTATACATACGGAATACTAAATTGGATAAAAAGCACTTTCAAGGCAAAAAATATATAAATAAAATAAAACTACCAGAATGAGGAATAGCAAAAAAGTGAGCGACGAGAGATTTCATTTCTTATTTTTTTTTTCTTTTTTTTTTCTTAAATTCATTACGGAAGCTATGTAGAGCTTATAAAAATATTCAGAATCCAAAAACACCCTTTTACGCTTCTGTTCACATTGGGACATTCCTCAAAGATTGCTGTCATCAGCCTTTCTTTCCAAAAAAAAAAAAAGTAGAAAGACAAAGCAACACATTGATATTGCAATCATCCCCCATATCCTTTACCATCATCATCATCATCCCCCTTTTTTTGACCACCTCAAGCAAAATCGCTTACGCAGATGATTTAAGCAGGTCACTCTTTACGGATGGTGAAGATGATGATACGCGATGGTCCATTTTGTTTGGGCAAACGAAAGCAATTTAATGAGAACTTCATTATATAATGAATCCCGATTAACATTTCAAAGGAGCTGTCACATATATACGAATGTACCTACAAGGAGATAAATACAGAAACAGAGAGAAAGAGAAGAACGTATATAAAATAGAATGACAGCCAGGAAGGAAGTAGAACTCTCACGGGCAATGATGACAAGAAGGATGCTTGTACAAACATACTAACAAGGCTGAAACATAATTTAATTTCTTTTAGCTCAAATGGATACGAAACGGATATGGACGGTGTAGTACGTTTCGTACAAATGTCGGCCAATGGATGGTAGGCCTGAGCGATTTGATATCACAAATAGGAATCAGATTTAACGTCGTTACATCACAGTTTCATTGCAAATGACTGCAGGCATATCAAATATTAAGGAGCTGACTACACTGAACCAAATCCTTACGTAAATACAACGAAAAAATTCGTTGAGCCAACGAAAATTTAATTAATTTTCAGCCGGTGAAAAATTTAATTGGCTCAACGAAATGGCTTTCATACGTTAATGAAGAACTTCATCAATTAACGAAAACTTTCGTATTTTAATGAAATTTTTCATAAAAAATTTTGATCGAGAATTAATGAATTTTTACATCACTTTACGAAATTTTTTCATCAATTAACGTAAAATTTAATTAAAACTTTAGTAAACTAACGAAGTTTTTCGTAAATTTTATGAATATTTTAATTAAATTACGAAAAAATATTCGTTAGCTAACGAAACTTTTCGTTGTATTAATTATTTTTTTAGTAGATTATTTTTACATTCTTTTCGTAGAATTACGAATTTTTTCGTTAACCTACGAATTTTTTCATTCATTTTTATTTTTATAAATATTTAATTGGACCTGTTAAATCATTGATTCAATAGTCCAAACCAAAAATTGGCGTTTCGACCCGGTGGAGCTCACTTAAGTCAACTGATGAGTCCGACTTATCGTGAGACACCTTGTCAATACGCAAATATTTTTTATATTCAGCTCAGCTTACATAGATTTTTAAACAAAAACCTAATGTGAACTATATAAAGCAAGATTCAATTTTTAATCATTAAAACAGAAATGCACCCAAGTCTACGTTTTTTTTTTTTGTAAGGCAACGATTTTTTTCGTTAACTGATGTATTTTTTCATTGAATTGGATTTTTTGGCACTAAAAAGGGAGAAAAAGTGTATGAAACGTTTTCATTAATTGATGAAGGTTTTCATATTATGAAAAATTACATATTTTCGTTGAGCCAACGAAAGTTTCGTTGGGCCAACGAAAATGTAGTGTATGAAACGATTTTCGTAATTTTACGAAATTTATTATTTTCAGTGTAGGATGATGATGGTGATGTCGATGATGGTGGTGGCCTGGCCAGGGTCTATGTTAGCGATTGGGTTAAGTGAGACTCGAGAGCAAGTAGCTCAGCTTCACTCACTCTGCCACCTTGTATCCCATTTCACTTTATCACCACCCCAATGCAGCAATGCCAGATTAAAAATATTTTGTATTTATTTTGAATTTTAAGAAATTTTTAAATGAAAAAGGAAACTAAATTTTAACAAGGATGAACTATCCAACCGAATTCAAATAAGAAACATTGTACCTCTTTTCGTCGGAGAGCTAACAACGAAATCTAAAGTAATAACGGATAAATAATACATACATAAGTAAATTGGTTCACAATTTGACTGCAGGATTTTGAATTTCGTCACACAGTGGTGATTTTTATACTTCTTGGCGTCAATTATCCTTTTTTCGACCATTTTTTTTGACGAAA
The DNA here is from genome assembly GCF_945859705.1 of Episyrphus balteatus. Lineage (NCBI taxonomy): Eukaryota > Metazoa > Arthropoda > Insecta > Diptera > Syrphidae > Episyrphus > Episyrphus balteatus. Next base: position 27,894,289 of record NC_079136.1, on the reverse strand, counting down.
AGTCACTAAGTATATTAATATTTAGAAATAGAAAAAAGCTGACAATTTTTTTTTTAATTCAAATTGGCAGCTCCAAAATGGCGGACTGAATAAGAGTTTTCTTTTTAAAAACGTAATAAACCAGAAATTTAGCTAAATTGATCTAATAAAGGTGTTCGATCTTGAAAATAAAAACAAACAAAAAAATAAAAAGTCCAAAAAGTACCAAATAAACATTTTTATACTTGTTATAATGCTATTTCTTAGATTTAAAATAGCAACATTTTCACATTTTCTGTATTTATTAAAAAAAAAGTTGCCTATTTTTTCGTCATATTGAACCAGAATATACTATTCTAACAGATCGTACTATTCTAAATATGAATAAAAAATAAAAAAAATCTACGTTTTTGAAAGCTTTTTCATTTTCTTCGTTCACATAAATGTACTTCAGTGTACAAAAAGGCTACTCAAATGATTTTTGACGTCAAAAAGTACCAAACCCACGAATTTGCCAATTTAAAAAAAAAATTAGATACTGCGATCGCTTTGTCTCAACAAATTCTCTTACTACGACATTTTTAGTAATAATGGAGTAAAAAGTAAGAAAAGTCCCTAACAATTGTCTTCTAAAAAATTAGTCTTCTGCCATCGCTGCCGTTAAAATAAACGATTTTCAAAAAGTACGATAATCTCTTCGTCTCGACAAAAATTCCAAGCTCAAGTTTTTAGTTTCTTTTTATATACCAAACAAAACAATCAAAAACAAGCTTGACAGCCCTGTTCTTTGCTAAGAAAAATCCGAACTTACAAAACCCAAAGTTTATAAAAGAGTTGCCAGGTGTCTGAAAAAATAATAAGAATAACATTATTTAAAGGAAAACACAATATTGAAAATCTTAAAATTAAAGCATTTTTCATACCTATATAAAAACGATAAAGAGCTATTTAGATTTAAGAACCTTTTTATATGCAAAAGTTGCCAGAAGTTATTGAAGTTTGTAAACTAATATGTACATTGTACACAACAAACAAGTCCGATAAGATAAAAGAAAACTGAGTTAAAATAAAGTTATATTTTAATATAAATTGAAAAACTTAATCGACAGAAGCCTCATTCAAATAATAGGGTTGCCAGAGTTAGAAAACTGTAATTTTGTAAGTAAAAAAAATAAACATTAAGAGATACAAAGGTAAAACTCGACACCTATCTAATAGGTAAAGATCATAAAACGCCTTGCGAAAGCTGAAGTAAAGCGAAATGTTCATTTATGTCAGAAGTTATTAAACCTTAGAACATTGACGAAATACATATTTCAAAATTTTGTTCCTATAGCTTTTATCGTAAAATAAAAGAACAAAAAAAAAGGATTGCAAAGGGCCATCAAAATTTGAAATTTTTAAATGTTAAAAAATAGATGTTGAAAATTGAAATTTTTTTTATTGAAATATTGAAAATTAAAATTAAATGAATCGGTAGAAGCATAGGTTAATCCAAAGGAGTACCAAATAAGTGTTGTTTTTTTTTAATTTTAAAAAATTCCGGTTTTAGAATTTTATGTTGTTACCTACATATCTACGGTCTTTCTAAATCTATTCGATAACTTGGCTATCAATATTTTGAACCTTTTATGAAGACTGCTACTGCTTCTTGAAATTTTTAACAAATTTAAATTGAAAACAGTAAGATGTTGATATTGGTAACGCTTCCAATTGCTCTCGCCATTCCACCGCAATTTCTGGGTGAAATGTCCTTTTTTTTTTCATTCCAAACAGCCAAAGATCATGCCATTTTATTTTTATTTTATTGAATGTCCTTTACGATACGGCGTGTATATTTTTTATTTATATACGAAAAGAACTTTTTTTTACGCTGCTATCCTTCACTAACTGTGCGACTATAATATAGCCCTTCTTTAGCTTAGAAAAAAAAGAAGGAGAACAAAAATAAGAAGAGACATGTTGAAATTGTAATTCAGTCGAAATGATTCGTTTTTATTGGTAGGAGAATCCATAAGTAATGAACAAGGAGGTGATATGCTTCCTGTTTTTTTGGTTTTGTGTGCCCTTAGATTTTTATTGGTCACATGTGACATGAGCGACATAAAGTTTTCTAGCTGCAGATGTTATGCCGTAGATTGTCTTTATACACAACAGACTTTCAGTGTAAATTGTTGTTAAATATTTTCTTTCTTTTTATTTTTTGTTTTTGTTTGTTTGTTGTGTTTTTGATGGATGCCTTTTACAAAGGACTAAAACCATGTTTTTTTTTTTTTTGTTTGTTTTATTTACAAGACAGCAGCACGCTTGTGTTTTGTGAAGATTGAAGTCATTAAAAAAATCGTTTTTATGGCTTGAAAGGTTTTGACCTTCTTGGGGATCATAATTTTTTTTTTTTTGTTATTCTTGCACCAAAATGGATGAAGATTTGCGAAGAGAAACAAAAAACTCATTAAGTGAAGACAGTAAAGTCTGCAATGGGATTGATATTGTGAGCATTTTTATTTGCTAGAACAAACAAAAAAAGACAGATTCACAGGTTAATAGGCTACTTAAAAAGTCATTTCCTAGAAAATGGATATTGGTTTGAGTATTTTTATTTAGAAGAAAAGAAAATTCATTAAGAACTGAGGGCCGCCTCTGAATTTCATGAAATTTTATTTGTAATTATTTTTGTTGCAAATTAATTGGATGTGCAATTTTATAGTAATTCTTTGGTTATATTCATTTATTGACAGATTTCCTAAGATTACAAATCTTTTCCGAAAAAGCGATTCCTTATTTTTATATTAGGTATTTTTATATAGGTACAGAGGTGGAATATGCTGACAAGTTGGAAGTTTTCAAGACCGGGAGACGGGTGAGGGAATCGCTCAAACAACAATTCTGCTTGTATAATGCGCTACAGAAAAGCATAGCACGGAACTAATCTATGAATCGATATTTCTCAAAGATAAAATACGTATTGTAGATAACTGTTTGGTGAAAGTTCCAACTGACTCCGACATTTTCAAATGTCTCATTGCACCGAATCAAAGCGTTTTGTCTCTAGCAAGGATTTCTACTATTTAAAACGTTCGTCTTACAAAATAGAACCTACAACACTACCTTGTGGTACCTCAGTCACTATTTCTTTAAAGTTTTGATTAATAATAATCGTTTGCGTGTCTTATTTCATTTGTTTTAGAATATACATATTATTTCCTCAGTGTGGTACTCATTTACATTTGGTATATAAAAGTTTAACCTAATAAAACCATAACTTTCCGTGAGAGTATTCTATCAATTCTATCAGCGCCAGCGGTTAAGTTGTGGAGCTTTTTTTAAATTTAGCTTCTTAGTTTCATTGCTTGATTCGGCAAGCATAGTATTTCTTGAGATGAAATTATATTCATTTTTGTATGCTACCATCCAATGATTGCTTGTTTGAAGTCAGCTTGTTTGAAAATCGCGGGCAAGAACTTCAAGTCTAGTTTTCGAGACATCATTATTTTCGCTATAAAGTCTCATAAAACTAATTTTCAATGAAATTCTTTTTAATATTTCATCGAAAATATACCTATATTTGTTCGTAATATGTTGCTTTCTTTAACTTAAATCAGAAGTCGCAAACTGGAATTTGCTTCAAAAAACCATAAGGTAAACTACAAAGATTTTGAAATATCATAACATTTTAATTTCAGTGCATTTTATTTGTTTTGTTCTAGTTGAAAAGTTATGTAGGTACATTCTTGTACATTACTTCGTGTTCTTTCATTAGTATACCATTATCTTTTAATGCAAAAACCATTTCGCACTGTATTCAAGAGACTCCTTTTATCACTATGGAATGACTAGCTGGCTTTTTCCTACTTTAACTCAAATAGTATTTCCCAGGATATGGTTGGCAAAAAGTTAGAGCAAAAACTTGCATGAAACCAAATACATATGTACCTCAAAGGTACAACTGTCAAGTGTCAGTGTCACACGGCTCAAAATTCTGTCGTAGTTTATAATAAAACCTTTGTAATTAGGCCTTTTTCAAAACAAAAATTATATTAGTGTTTAATATTACGATTTTATTAAACAGTTTTTTAATAATTTTTGTATTAATTTCAAATACAAAAAAAAATTAAATGTTTTAGTTTCATATACAAAACATTAAAATGGTAATCAAAAATATTGAAATGTAAGAAAATTTGAAATAAAAACGAATTCCTTTGCACATGACATAAATTATAACTTAATCTGGCTGGTTTTGAATTAAAATTAAATACTCGTCTTCTTTTTTTAATAAAAATTTCATCAAATTGCATTAAAAGCGTAAACGAAAATGGAAGCCATTTTAAAAAAGAAAGACATTTTTCTGAACCTGGATTTAGTGTTATCACTACCTGAAACTATTTTGGTAGCTTTTTTTCTGATAAAAAAAAAATAAAATATCTGAATTTGACCCAAATTTGAAGGCGCTTTGTATTTTTTTCGAAATTAAATGTATGAATAACAGACTGACCAAATTTCATTGGCAATAAAATTTCACTTTACATAGTTTGTGAAAAAAAAAAGATAATAATATTACCATTTTTATATATATGATGAGTAGGTTATCACTTTCAGAAATGTTTTACTTCATTTTAAAGAAGTAAGAAAGACAATACTTAAAATAATAAAAAATAATTAAAAATAAAAAAAAGAAATCTATTATATATATTAAAGTTTAATTTTGTGTACGTTCGCTAACCGGCCACACCGGCTGACTTATTTTCTTAATTTTTTTTTTTTTTAATCAAAGGTTTAACTCAAAAAAAAATTTAAGATTTTAAAGGGTAAATAGGGGTAACACGACATTGAAAAAAGAGGCTATTTTCTAAACGGTAAGTCGTAAAGAGTTGACTTTTTATTTAAATGATAGACAAATTTATTCAATAGTTAAAAAAGGTATTGAAAAAATTCAAAAAAATTTCAAAACCAAGTTGTGAAGGTTTTTTTGCAGTCATAGACCTTCGACAAAAGACTAATTAAAGGTACGCAAAATTTTGCACAGAAATTTGAGTTACACCATGAGAAAGATATTAAAAAAAAAATTAGGGGTCTAAAACGGATTTTTTTCATAGGCCCTGTATTTTGAAATAAAAATTTTTGAAAAACAACCTAATTTTTAAGGACATTTTTTAGTAGTCTTTTATTTTTTTTGTAATTTTTATAAGCCTCCAAAAAATCTCAAGCTTATAGATATTATAGGCTTTAGTCATGCGCAAGCATTTACAAATTTTTAAATTTTAAAATGATTTTTGACCGAATAACGGGAAAAACAAGTTTTTTTTGTCCCAAGTTTTTTGGCCGTTTTTAACATAGGCCATATTTTACATAGGCCACTTTTGCTAAAAGTTTAAAAGTGAATATTTTTAAACTCATTTTACGAACTTTTCAAGTTTTGATTCCCTTTTTCATTTAAAATGTTAACTAATTATAGAGTCGAAAATTAAAAATAAATAAATAGCCGCCGGGTCAGCTAGTTATAATATAAATTGAAACTATAAATTCAGGAAAACATCCTTGATTTTTAATACAAAAAAATATAAATTTCAATAAGTTTTGTATTAGATTTAAAAATGTAATACAATCAAATTATACATTTAAATAAAATTTTGGTTTGCTTCAAATGTAACTCAAATTTTCGAAGAATCAACACCAAAATTTTTAACCGTGCAGCTTAAAAAAAAAATAAAAACTTAGTTTCAACAGGTAATCACTTTACCTCTTAGCTCTTAATTTCAGCTATTAATTTTTACAGATCAAAAAAGTCATCTGTATGAACCAAAGCTTTATAAGATTAATACTATAACATATGATGGAACTTTCCAGCTTATCTAATAGCTCAGCTCTGCAGGCTAAATTATATAAAACCAATTTCTAAATAGGTGTATGTCTTGTCTATAAAAAATTAAAACCAGCACGACCGCCCTCCACTTTAGAATGCAGATAAGCTGCCTAAAACAACATGATGAATAAGTTTAATTCTTTTTCACTCAAATTTAGTCCAATACCTACACCAACTATAGCCACATAAACTTTGTTATCAATTGATGGAACTATACAGCTTTAGTCAACCATCATTGATGCCCAGCTCTTTTATCTATACAACAGCAAAAGTGTTTGATATTACTTTTTTCCACGGGCCACATTAATCACGCAGAACTCTGCATCAATTTTCAAAGCCAGTGTTTCTATGCCCACCAACACACACACATGGTTGCTTCATCGTCATCGTCTCATCGTAGTCGTGTCGTTATGTGGCTAAAATCCTTAAAGCCACTTAATTAAATAAGCAGCCAGTTTTTTTTTTAGACAAAAACAACACGCGCATCACAAGAGCGACCATGGCTAGATAAATCTATATTGAATCGAATATGGACTCGAGCATAATCTCTATCGCTTGCTGTTGCAACAATCCGCTTATGAAGTAACGCACACTGCTGGTTGACTTTATTTCTAGACATGCATACTCGCGAATTGTATCGTGCTTTGTTCCTACGCGCAATTCTATAACTACTTTTGTACACATTTAGCTCCGAAAAATGATAAATGACGTGCGGTCGTTGGTTATATGCTCTAACTGGTCATAGTGAGGCTGCAACAATGCGAATGCCATAAAATTGATAACAGGGTGTTTTTAATAAATTTACACTTGAAATATTAGTTTTATAACAATTAGGGTAAAATTTTGTTTAAGTACAGTTACCCACTGAAAAAAGTACGACTGGCTAACAAGCATTCTAAATGTATCTAATTCAAAGACCCTGAGTGTACAAAAAAAAACATAACATAGTGTTCTGTCCAAACAACCGATCCACACTATTAAAAATCAACATAAACAAGCGTTAGCAGAAGTTGAACCGATTTTTGATGCATTTTTAACTTTTGTTTTTTTATAATTCACAAAAAAACATTCTAAGTGTACCAAGTTCAAGGACCGAAGTGTAAAAAAATAAAAAATGGTCGAGCTAAAAATGTGCCGTCCAAACAACTGATCCACACTAACAACAATCAACATCAATAAGCGTTAGCAGCAGTTAAACCTATTTTTCAAACAAATTTTATCGTTTAATTTTTATAATTCACATCATGTTTTTTCCATAAAATAAGGTAGTAAAAAGCAGTAAATGTTCAGCGAATGAGAAGCTTGCCAGCCTGACAACATTTTATTGTAGAGTTATTAAGCGTCTTACCCGTTTTAAGCATTTGGCCACCGCTTAAAAGCTTAGGAATGAGAATCGTGAGCCGATGTTTCCCATCTCTTTCCAGAACTCATACAAATTTTCCGAACTCTGTACTGTATATTTTAAACTCAATCACCCTGTGCATTCATTTAATGTCAGTTATGAGTTGAGGCGCGAGCTATGCTTGATCTCCACCCTAAACTCTACAAAATGTATATGTATAAGTAAATATCCAACAATATATTATACAGTGTTGCAAGAGCCATCTTCTTCTACATCCACCAACAACTTTTGGCGGTGCTTTTGAAATTTGTTGTCCGCCATCCAAAGTAAATAAATGTCAGGAATGTCCCGCCAGGCAGAGAGTATGAAAGGGAGACAAAGCTATAAAATTGCTAGGTTGATGTTTTGGTACAGTGGTTCCAAGTGGACATGCTGAGAACAAAGGGATAAAAATGCCGAAAAAAAAGGAAACGAAATAACAAGAGACAGAAAGTGGAGAGGGAAAGATCCTATACTCCTGAAAATGGCCCACAAAATATTCGTATACTCTCTCCGTTATAATACGGGGTGATGGTCCGCCGCACTGCACAAATATGGTATTAGCGTGTGTAAGTATTTTTGGGTGCATAATCTCTTTTTTTGGCGCACATGGCGAAATATTGTTGGCATAAATTATAAAATTAATGTCTGCTAAGCTTGAGTCAACTCTTATGCATTGTATACACATGTGTGTATTTGTGTGTATGTGTGTATGTGTATATAAATAAATTTATACTCACGCTCTTTTCGGAAAACTGGCTAACTCACTCTGAAACCTTCACAGTCGGTTTTTGTGGATTTCTGCTGCATGACCACATACATACATATACCTACTTTATATTTGTGTTTGTGTGTGCTGATGCTTACAGCTAGCTCAGTTTTTGAGCAAAGATTTAAAAGTAAAAATCCCAAAACCTAAAAACGGAATCAACTTAGCATGGAGTCTGAATTACAGCGGTGGTCATGTGGAAAGTGGTTACTTGCGGTCGGTTTCATATAGTGGACCATGAAGTTTATTCAGGAAGCCATCCATATATAGACTATGCTACTATTGAAGCATCCGATGCCGAAGGGATACTAATTTTTTGTTGTTGCTTTATTGTTATAGCCAAAGTTAAAGGCGTTTAATAATTATTTTTTGTCTTCTATTTTATATATGATTATATCAATCTGTCTGCTCTGGCAAAGAATGAATACTTTACATTTTCTGATATAGCTTATAAGTCTGCTTAAGTATTATCATCTTACTAGCATTAAATTATTGTTTTTCTCTATAATTCTTAGAATTTAACAGATTGGTATTATCACTTGTAAAGGTTGTAACCTGAATCAATATAAGCTGAAAGACATGGTGGTTAAAACGTTTATAAATTATTGCTATTGGTTTTGGGTTATATAAGAACTACTTCTAGGTATATGTTAAGAGACTGATAACACAGGTAAATTCTCCAACATCTAGATGCTTATAAAAGTACCTGAATGCAGAACAAAGCAAAACAAGGAAATTTAGTACAATTTTAGGTAGATGAAAAAAATCCTACAGTATGAAACAAAAGAGCTGATCCAAAAACTTGATTCAAATTTTTACATGACTTATGTCTTTTAAATTTTTTTATATAGGAACACCCTTTATTATTGAAATAAAAACAGTACGAATTAATACCTAAGCTCTTTCTTTTACTAAAAACCTCTGCTTTTAATAAAATCAAGAGATAAGGCCATTCTAGGTGCTGAAACACATTACCATTTTGAGGATTGTTTTTGACGTAAATTGAAAGAAGTGAAAGAAGAAGAGCAGGTGCGAATCTTTAAGAGTAAATACAAACAACAAATATCACGAAATGGTGTTTTTGAAATATCACTTAGATTTAGTACAAAAAAATTTAAAACATTAGGTACTTTGCAACAAAAATATGGAATTTTGAAAATAATAAAATTTGGGTTTTTGGTACGCATTTGAAGCTAATTGTAGATTTTTACTTAAAAATAAAAACCTGAACTCCTTTTAAAATTAGTTCTGGCTAATAAACCAGAAAATTCGTACCTTTTGCTATGTATGGTATAATGTTTTACGGATTTGTATCAAATTTCAAGTGAAAATATGCAGAACTGCTGCAATTATGCTGAGCGCTGATTTTCACAAACCTCGTACAGCCATTCCCTGTAGGAATTAATTTTGCGATATTTTTTTATGAAAATATTTGTAGTTACACTTGCATATGTACCTATATACTTGCTCAGTAGCATATTTAAAACATTTTTTGCTACCACCTCCTTTTTCAATAAAAAAGAAACTAAAAACTGCTTTTTTTCTAGGACCCTTAACCTTACCTTACATATGGTTTTTCAATTCATGATTCTGTAAAAAATCAGAATATACCAGACTGTAATAATGAATAAAGAAACAGAAAGGAGACGGACAGAATCCCGAAATCCAAAATCCAGAAAGCCCAAAATCCAGAAAACCCTAAATCCAGAAAACCCTAAATCCCGAAAACCCAGAATCCCGAAAACTTAGAATCCCGAAAAACCCAAATCCCGAAAATCCAAAATCCAGTAAGGCCAAAAATTGACAGCTTCTCCTTTTGTGTGAGAATAAAAAAATTGGTCTGTTCGTTGTTACCCCCTCCAGGGCACTCTGAGTCATGTCAATTAGCTGTCAAAAAAATCAGAGTTTCTCGGGTTTTCATTTTACATCGAACACCTCAGAGCTATAGTTTCATCAGCTGATTTCTGTTTTGACATTTTTTACTTTATTTAGTTTCTTATTTTATGAATTTCGTGAAAAATCTCATATTTACCACACAAATTTTGTATCCACAAACGACAAATCACTTTTCGCACACCAAACAATTATTTTTTTCTTAAACAGCTGATTTCATTTTGATAACTCTGTATTCCTCCGCTCTGACAAAATACCCAGAGTTGTTCAGGGTGCGTACAGAGCGAAAATCGAACACAGAGGAAATAACAACTCTGGTTGAAAAAGGAGCTACAAAAAACGCTTGACAACGAATTCGGACCGACTCTGAGTGCAGTAGAGCTCACAACGAAGATATATCTCGACTGAAAAGGTAAAGTATCTTAAGTCGACTTAAGATGTTTCGCGTTTTTTTGTTGAACCTCATTGCCATTCTAAAGGCCTACAGTTCTGTCTTATCAGCATCTTTCTATCTCACTCCTTTGCTTTTTTATGCACAAAAACAATTTCATCTTATGTTCAAAAGACACATCTTTACACGCGGTAAAATATCTTAAGTCCACATCAGATTTTGTGTTGTGTAGACTTAAGATTATATTGGGTTAAGACTTTTTCATTCTTGTGAAATCTTAAATTATCTTATGTTGACTTAAGATATTTTCACGCGTGCAAGCAGAAAAAAAAATTCATCCTTAAGTTGACATAAAATAAAATACTTTAAAAAAATCGAAAAAAGTGTGAAAAGGCAAATCATCTTATGTCAGCATAAGATGATTTTTTGAATTTCAAACTGAAATTTTTCTCTCCCTAAGTAGTCATAGGATATTTTACCGTTTGCAAACCAACAAAAATTCTCGTAAGAACAAGAACATAAGATGTTTTTCTGCGTAGTTTGACTCTAAATTTTCATTTGTGCGCACGTTTTTATTTTAGTGAAGCGAGTTAACAGGCTTGTAAAAGAATGCAATCTTTTGTGAATGCAGTCATTGCCATTCAGTTACACAATTCCAACAAAAGATTGCATTCATTGACTTACACTTGAGACTTAGACTTCAAATTTTGCAATCACCAATCATTTTCCATGAAATGATTGCAATCTTTTTTTTTTCCCAATCAATTGACTGCATTCAAATGATTGCAGTCTTTTGGGACTGCATGCAGTCTTTGCATTCTTTTTGCAATCTTTCCATTCCTTGGCAGTCTTTGCATTCCTTGGCAGTCTTTTGCATTCATTTGCATTCCTTGGCAGTCTTTTGCATTCATTTGCAGTCTTTTGCATTCATTTGCATTCTTTTGAATTCTTTTGAATTCTTTTGCATTCTTTTGCATTCTTTTTGCATTCTTTTGAATTCTTTTGCATTCTTTTGCATTCTTTTGAATTCTTTTGCATTCTTTTGCATTCTTTTGCATTCTTTTGCATTCTTTTGCATTCTTTTGAATTCTTTTGCATTCTTTTGCATTCTTTTTGCATTCTTTTGCCACACCCACACCAAACGTATGGATTTCACAAAAATTTTAACATTTTTTTAGTTCAAGGATGAATTTGATAGTTTTAAGAATTAAGTTCAACTATAGTATCATTGTCTGTGGAGTAATAGTACAGTCAAATACAGTGAAAAAGGGGTATGCCTCGGAATGAATTCTAATAATAATATTTTTTTTGCTTAATATCTTCGTTTTGGCATTCTATAACTTACCTCAAAAATCTCATGTTCGGAGGTCGTGATTTTTAAGGCCAAACCACAGTGGTATTATATAAACATATGATACATGATTTCAGAGATATGTTTTTGTTATGATTGTTAATGATTAATGGATATAAAAGCCTTCATGCAAAATTTGGTTACTCTACCATAATTTTTAAAGGTTTTTTGGTAGTAAGTTTGCAAGTGTTTTGATAATATAGGTTGAAAGATGAAAAAGAGTTAAAACTTTTTTTTAGAGACGTCAGATTTCCTGGATTTTAGTTTTTTTTTCATCATTGAATAATACCATTGTCTATTATTGCTTATTTCCAAAATCTTAATTTTGTGGTTTGGCCTTAAAAATCACGACCTCCGAACATGAGATTTTTGAGGTAAGTTATAGAATGCCAAAACGAAGATATTAAGCAAAAAAAATATTATTATTAGAATTCATTCCGAGGCATACCCCTTTTTCACTGTATTTGACTGTACTATTACTCCTGCACAGACAATGATACTATAGTTCATCCTTGAACTAAAAAAATGTTAAAATTTTTGTGAAATCCATACGTTTGGGTGTGGCAAAAGAATGCAAAAAGAATGCAAAAGAATGCAAAAGAATTCAAAAGAATGCAAAAGAATGCAAAAGAATGCAAAAGAATGCAAAAGAATGCAAAAGAATTCAAAAGAATGCAAAAGAATGCAAAAGAATTCAAAAGAATGCAAAAAGAATGCAAAAGAATGCAAAAGAATTCAAAAGAATTCAAAAGAATGCAAATGAATGCAAAAGACTGCAAATGAATGCAAAAGACTGCCAAGGAATGCAAATGAATGCAAAAGGCTGCCAAGGAATGCAAAGACTGCCAAGGAATGGAAAGATTGCAAAAAGAATGCAAAGACTGCATGCAGTCCCAAAAGACTGCAATCATTTGAATGCAGTCAATTGATTGGGAAAAAAAAAAGATTGCAATCATTTCATGGAAAATGATTGGTGATTGCAAAATTTGAAGTCTAAGTCTCAAATGTAAGTCAATGAATGCAATCTTTTGATTGAAGTCATTAAAGATTGCATTCAAAAAAGATTGCAATCTTTTACAACTCTGCGAGTTAATAACTCAGTTTTTTTTTCATTTAGTGTTTGAAATAGTGTTTTTTATACCAGGATTGACTAATTAACTATAACAAATTAAAGACATACCACAAAAAAAGGTATGTTGTACATACTTATTGTTAAATTAATTTAAAATTACAAGAAAACTTTCTTGTTTCAAATTTACTTAAACTTTAAAAAACACTTTCAAAGTCCTAAAAATGAAACAATCGATGTTCTTAAATTTTTCAGCGGTCTTAAAAGAAAAATGTATGTGGCGCAAAAAAAACAATCTCTGAGAAGCTTTTAAATGGAGCTCCATAAGATGGCTTAGATACACAAAAACGTTTGGCCAAATAGAGTATAAGACTAGTTTAGATAAATCCGAGGATTTTAAAATCTTGAACATTAAAAAAAGAGGAATTAACAAAGTAACTACAAGTATCTATGGTTAAAATTGCATACGATGAACCCCCTCAAATAAGCTCTGCAAAAAAAAAGATCTTCTTGATATGCTCGACTTAATTAATTCTAATTTTCACGACTTTTATCTTTTCCTGCGTTCCGATGATCAACCAGATGTTCACCCAGACATATCAGATGAATCAGAGGAACCGGATGAATCAGAATACGGGACCTAATTTTTGCATTAATTATTATTTTTTCTTAATTTTAAGACCACGTTAACAATGCTATATGAAATCAAATTAAGTTTTTTGTTTCAGTTTTTTTTTATATTCTTTGTTTTTTTCTAATGAATTTATAATTTGGTTTAAGTATTTAATTTCTATTAATTTTATTTAGTTTTTTTTTGTTTCTTGTTTTCATTATTTAAAGTTTATCTCAACAAGAAATGTGATTATTTAATTTTAAGGGCTTTAAGTTTTTCAAATAAAAAACAGAAAATATTATCTTAAGTCGCTTTTTTTCCACTTTTGCACACGCGAATCATCTTAAATGGACATAAGAATTGAAAACGTCCTTTGAAAACACGAGGCAAAATATCTTATCTCAACTTAAGACTTTGGAAATTAATATAAAATAAAATTTAAAGAAAAGCCAAATTATCTTAAGTCACATTTTTCCTTATAACGGGAAAAATATTAAAAATATCTTTTTGAAATAAATTTAAAAAAAAAGATCATAAAATTTGACATCTAAATGTTTTATACAATTAAGTCTACACTTGAAAGAATTTTTGGGAGGCAGCTTTGATGTTTGTTTTTGCTCTCCTGAAAAATCATCAAAATTGACATAAGATACTTTACCTTTTCAGTCGAGATATAATACTTATAAAGGTATGTCGTTTTCGATTGGCCGTCCGGAAGCGTCCGGAATCATTCAGAAGCCTGCTGAAAGTTTTTTGTTCTCCTAGTGAAAAAACAAAAAAAAAATGTATTTGATTTTTCACCAATACAGATATAAAATTTCAGAATTGGGTGCAAGCGATTCAAACTTTTTTTATTGGATCTTAGAATGAGTGAATCATTGAGTGATTCCAATCTAAAACGACATTAATGTACCTACCTATTTGAAAAAGTTTTTTAAAAAATATTAATGCCCCTTACCCTAGACGCAGTGATTCACTCCCCGGGAATCTACTTGATCCGCAACCGCATCAAATTTCAATCCGTGAACTACCCGGGATAAACTGTATTACCGATCCACGAAACCACCTTAAACTGCTTACCGACATATATGTCAAATGTCATTCTATCACTTCGGCACCGGCGAGTTCAGTATTAGGACTGAAAATTGTCAAATTTGATGTTCAAGTTATTTTTTTTTTTTCAAATTTGCTTCGAAAAAAATTTTAATTCGAAAAAAATTAATAATAAATTAAACTAAAAAATATTTTAATAAAAACAGTAAAAAACAAAAGCACTAACTTTATATAACAAATCGCCCTGTTTCACGAAACTTCTTAAAATAAAATAAAAAAAAAAAAACAACTTTTAAAAAGAAAAAAAAAATATTGTTTATAAGTAATCAGTGCATGATTGTCAAAAAAGAATGATTTTGTAATTTATTTAAAAAAAAAAAATCAAAAAAGCACTTTCTTTAAAAAAAAATCGTTTTTTGTTGTTCAAAATTTCATTAAAAATATTTTAGGCAAACATTTAGCAAAAGTGTTTATATGGGCTTATAGAGTAATTGCTCATTATGCTTTCTCCATTTTTAGACTTGCTAAATATTTGCCTAACAGAAGATTTTGAGAAAAAACTTTAAGGTGCGTTTCAAAAACTTCATTATTTTCTCATTCAATTTTTAAGTATAAGAAATTTTTTTTTCAGAAGAATAGTAATTTACATACTTTTATCTATGCGACAAATTTGTATTTTATTTTTTTGAGTTTAAACAAATAAACAAAAGAACACCTTTTTTATTACTTATTAAAAACTGAATTTTTGCTCTAAAACTCTCAACTTCAACCGCATGAATAAACATATATCAAAGACTTTGAACAAAACAAATATGCTCATCTTATCAATTTTACTGTTAAGTTTAGAAATCGTGATCTTTTTTTCCCATAGCTTTAGTTTAAAAAATAACCTTTATATCACCACACTATATGGGGCTGCCCCACTGTGCGCCGGTAGTACTTAAACCGTCACTGAAAGTATGAATTGATTGAATATTAAGATGGCTATTTTTTTTTTTTTGGTTTACATTTACTCAACATATGGATAACGATAAAAAAACAAAATAAAATCTAGAAAACTATTGCATTGAAATTTTTGTCGATTCGAGGTTTTTGGACAAAAAATTGCTGATCATAAAAAGTTAGTTAAAAGTAAAGCATCACATTATACTAAGAATCATTGATGTAGGAATAACTTAAAATTTCAAAAAATTTGAGATAAAACTAAACTGATGCTAGGTACCGAGAATTTCTAAGAAAACTTTTATTATAAGAGCAAATATGTGTGCGTGTTTTCGAAATTCCCGTGAAAAAATACGACTATTTTTAAATACCAAAGTCAAAAGTCACATATAACAATAAAAAAAAGTTATAGCCAATGTTTGAGATTAATATCTCTACTGCGTTAAATTTTATACTCAAAGCTATCTGTACGTCTTCTTTGAAATATATGTCCACAATATGGTTTATCGTAAGATATATACACAAACTTACCCATATTTATATAAATAAAGAAGAAAACACCTCATGCACATTAACTCCTTGTTTCATTTCAAAACAGTATCTATACAGTCAGACCTGAAGGCTTTTATGGCCTCTACCTATACGATATGAAACTTTTATATACTAAACAAGAAAAAAAAACAACAACAACAAGAAACAACTATAACTGAAATTTCATGTCCGCAATTATTGCAATATCTCAATGACGATGATGCTGAAAAACGTGTCGTCTAAACTCGAAACTAGATCGCAAATAAATCTAATGTTTGTTTACCTATATATACGACGTAGGTATACCTTTAACATACACACAAGTATAATTTCTTAGCTTTTGGGTTAACGGTAAAAACGCACACGTGCATTATATATGTGTATCTATAGAATAGATATAGGTGTGTGAATAAATGCGAACACCCTGAGTTTATGTTCGAATCCTTGGGAGAAAATTAAGCAATAAAATACACCGGATCCAGGATCCCAAGTAGACATAAGAGAAATCTTCTTCTTAAAATTGTTCTAATACTAGATGCTCCTTGCCACATGAATTGTTGTAGCGCTATATGTGGCGTACATAGACAGTGTGAGTGTACGCTCATGGCTGATGACCAGGGTTAGATTTCGTTTCGAAGAATTAGAATAGGATCAAAATGGCGCCCAATGAACTTTTTCATATTGACAAACCCTTACTAGTGATAAAGTATCCTTTATTATTAGCCATTTGGAAGTTTAAATAATCCGCTATAAGGAAAAATATCATAAAAACTAAACTAAGATAAGAGAATTTAATTTATTTTAAATGCGGCCTTTTCTTCCTTTTTCTCTTTTTTTGTTATTAGAAAATCCATCCCTGTTAACAATTTTTTTTTTTTTTTTTGGAATGTTCAGTGTCCTGCAAGAAGGAAGTAGAGATTCTTCTTATACAACATCTTCAAATCCCCTCTGAGAATTTATCTGCCATATGGGCCAATTGCAACCGGCTAAATTCTGATGCCACTATCTGTCTATATGGCATTAAGTCAAGATATCGAAAACGTTCCAATTTCTTCCTAATGTTGCTTATGTTTCCATATACCAAAAATACAGAGATAGAGATAGCATTCTTCTTTGCAAATGATCATATGCATGGTGATGATAGCAGAAATCGACCATCGAATGCATATGGCGAGATGGCCAATATGGTGTCAATTGGTAAAGATAATTTCACTAAAGGAAAACGAAACACATAAAACTATAATAAAAAAAAATAAATATATAATAAAATATTGAAATAGATAGAGTATTATATAGCTTCAAATCAATGAAAAAGATATTTTAAGGGAAAAATAAAAGAAACAAAATCAAAAATTAAGAAACACAGTTTAGCAACGCCAGCCATGACAGGAAGGATGTTCGCTTAAATTGCTTAATTTCTGAAAGTAATCTAGGGAAGGGATGTTTTGATCCTGATAAAGAGTGCGAGATTTACACCATGTTTTTTGTAATAAAAGCATTGTTTGTGATTTTGTTGTTATCTAGGTTTTGTTAAAAGGCAAGATATACAAAGTTTCAATCTTGTTTTTTTTTGTTTTTTTATTTGCGCACTTGTGTGTATTTTTTTTTCTAAAATTAAACAAAATTTAAATAAAAAATTAAATTGAACAATACATATTTAAATTTAAAATTTTTTTCTCAGATTTATGTTACCTATGCTAATTTTTTTTTTTTTTTCAGTAAAAACCTATGATTTTGAATGAAAAATTGGATTTATATTCAAAAACTTACTTAAAAAAAAAATATTTATCTAAAGTAAACTTGTAATTTTTTCAAAAAGTTCGCTTTATAAACTTAAAAAATTGAAATGAATCGAAATACTTCTTATGTTATTTTGAATTACTTGTCGCAGTGGAAACGTTGATAAAAAAATGGAAATTTTCCAAAAAGTTTTAGCAATGGCACCTCCCAACAGGTATTTTAGTGATTTCGGACTTTTTTTCGAAGACTAGTTCAGTTCCATTTTTTCTATACAAAATCTTTTATATAACTATGTATAACATATACCTAAATCAAAAATAAAATTTTCAAAAACTTATTTATTTTGGAAATGTTATAGTGAGAAAACTTAATTTTTTTTATTTCAAAAACATTCATGAGTCATAATACAGTCAAATAAGGTGAAAAAAGTGGTAAACCTCGGAATGAATGCTAATAGAAATTTTTTTTGCTCAATACCTTCGATTTGGCATTCTATAACATACCTCAAAAGTCTAGAAAAATCTCATGTCCGCAAGTCGCGATTTTGAAGGTCAAAGCGAGAATCGAGATTTTCAAAATTAGCAATAATAATAGACAATGGTATTATATACACATATGATATATGAAATCGAGGTATTTTTTAACGCTGATTCCAAAAAATCTAAAATTAGCCCATTAACACTAATTCCAAGACTGTACCAGGATGTTTTTTAGTGCATATCCCAAAATTTCCCCTTTTCTCAAAAAATACCATTTTGTCATAGATATGAATGTTTTTTGCATTGCATTGTTTTGATTCTTAATGATAATGGATATAAAAACCTTCATGCAAAATTTGGTTCCAATACCATAACTTTTAAGGGTTTTTCGGTAGTAAGTTAGCAACTGTTATAATAATATGGGTTGACAGATGAAAAACTGGTATAACTTTGTTCAGAGACGTCACATTGCCTTGATTTTAGATTTTTTTGAATCAGCGTTAAAAAATACCTCGAACTCATATATCATATGTGTATATACATAATAACATTGTCTATTATTGCTAATTTTGAAAATCTCGATTCGCGCTTTGACCTTCAAAATCGCGACTTGCGGACATGAGATTTTTCTAGACTTTTGAGGTATGTTATAGAATGCCAAATCGAAGGTATTGAGCAAAAAATATTTCTATTAGCATTCATTCCGAGGTTAAACCCTTATTTGACTGGACTATCATTATTTCCTGGGAAATGCGTGCTTGTTTTGTTGTTAAAATGCATTTGATTTTAATAAACTTTTCAAAATTTAGGTTCAATTTGAACTTTAACAAAAGTTAATCATTCTTCACATTTGTTTTAATGCTTAAGAAAATATAACGTAAAATTATTTCAAAGTATAAAATTTGAAACGTGCGGATTGTCAAAAGTGTTTCTTTTTTAATCCATAGAGTCGTACAATTATGCAAGTAAAACAGGCAAATTTCACAAAATCCTTTCCCTGTTCAAAACCTTTCAAACAGAAGAATATCAAAAACCCCACATATGTATGTGTATTAGGGTGGGTCAAAAAAAAAATCGAAATTTTTTTTTTTTTTATTTGGTACTCTGAAAAATCGATTGCTAGACACCTCTAGAATATACACACCAAATATGAGCTCTTTATATTAATGGGAAGGTCCTCCGCTTTGCAATTTTCCATTTTTACATCAAGCTTCTACTAGGGCTGTAAAAGTAACGATAAAATGAGTACCCGCATGTATACGTTACTTTTGATACTAGTACCCGCATCAATAACATCGTTACTCGTTACTTTCGTATGTTTCGAATTTTTCGCATATTTCGTATGTTTCGCATGTTTCGCATGTTTCGTGTGTTTCGTACATTTCGTATATTTCATGTATTTGATACTTTCGTATGTTTGGTATTTTAAGTATGTTTCATACATTGGTACAAGGGTGTACATATTTTTTTTTTGAAAAAAACCAAAAACAATTTCTATAATTTAAGCTACATTTTAAGTTCATAAACATTAAAATTAGTTGCGACATTCTCATGTAATAAGAGTTTAAAGGTAGCTATATTGAATTTTTTCGTTTTTTTTTTTATCAAACGTGGGAACTTTTTTGATTTTTTTCCAAATTTTTCGACGAAACTTTGGTAATTTTTTGTTTATATTGGTTCAGTAATCTTATCACAATTGTTTAGAGACCTTTATTTCAAAAGTACAATGCGCAGATCTCGAAATATTAACACTTCAATACAACCATGTCGAACAATTTTTCATTTATTTTTTCTATTGAGAGTGATTTTCAAACCTCGTTTTTTCTGCTTTTTTTTTGTGTATATTATTACATATTTCGGCCAAATAGAGAAAATACAAAAACGTCTCTTTTGATATTTCTGTATAAATTATCGACAACACAATGATTATTGAACCTTGGCACTACTGTTTTAATCGAGACAAAAGTAAACTCCAGTTAATTATCTGTAGTTAGCATTCTGACTATGGTTACGATACCAACACGAGATGCGAAATGCGACAAATTGAGTGTATCACTTCATTTCGTATCTCTTACATCGGATTTAGTATTGAAACTGGAATCGCGTCGTTACTAGTATGTTTCGTATCTCGTACGTTTCGTATGTTTCGTTACTTCAGTACCCAGTAACGAAACATACGAGTAACGATACTGTTTAGAAAGTAACGTTTCGTTACTCGTTACTGAAGTGAATACCCGCATTTTAGTAACGAATACATACGATTTGCTACAGCTCTAGCTTCTACTAAAAAAAAAATCATTTTTTTATTAATTGACTTTTTAGCAAATTTCTTTTCATATTCTTGTAGGAAATTGAACGCACTACAAAAAAGGCCTTAAACACTTTTTTCGTTTATCTTACCGTTGAATAGGGTGACGTGAAATAACGCCCTACGAAATAAGGCCGCATCGGCCCTTATTTCCATTTGTAATGGAAATAAGGCCCTGACAATGCTTGCGGCCTTATTTCCATTTCAACAACGAAATTAGGCCCGTCGGGCCTTATTTCGTTTTTTCTACTTGGAAGTAGAAAACAAGAACATCTGAACTTCCAAACTTCATTCTTTAAAAAAAATTTAAATGTTATTTGTAGTTCAGAGCGTATAAACGTCAGATGAATAAGCGGGGATGCAGCCAACTACAACGCCTTTCCCCCTTCCTAGGACATATTATAGGATTTGGGGTGGAGGCAAGGTTGAGTGAATTCAATATTTCTTTTAGTTTCCTAGAAACTTTAAAATTTTGAAGAAAATATGCTCACACCCAACCTAACACCCACCTTGAATCGGTGCAGGGAACTAACTTAAAAATTTCATCTGTTGTGCGTAATAATTCTACTTTTCCGTTATATTCCATCATTTATGGTGGGAAATAAGTTTATCCAAATGTGTGTCACAATATTTCTCCCTTCAACTTGAAGAACAAAAATACATTTAAGAAATTCAAAATAAATAAAATTGAGTTGTATACTTACTCGTAGTAACATAAGTAGATTCAATTTAATTCCAATGTTCAAATGCGAAGCGGAAAAAAATTTTTCTAAATTCGCGCGAATTTTTAATTTTCACACCTCAAAATTGATCCTTACGTGGGCAAAATATTTTTCCGCTTCGCATTAAAATTCGGGTTAGAAAAATTTTTTTCCGCTTCGCATTTGAACATTGGAATTAAATTGAATCTACTTATGTTACTACGAGTAAGTATACAACTCAATTTTATTTATTTTGAATTTCCTAAATGTATTCTTGATTTTACTTATTTCTTAAAAGTTTGTAATAGAAAAAAAGAGTCTCATTTTCATTTTTCAGTGCAGACTTTGGTAAAAAAAAATGTGCCAAAGACACCTCATCTAATAAGATACAGTATTAAAAAGAAAAATTATTTTCCACCTCCCACTTCACCCAAAAATGAATTTCGTTCCAAAAAAAAAAAAAAATTGTTGTTCTCACATTCAGCGAGAACTAACTTAACAAAAAAAGTGAAATTAGTTCCTACTCTTAGTGAAGTAATGTCCCATAAGAAAGCCGCATCCCCCTCCCAATATTCTTACCACTTATCACTTTATAGGTAGGTAGGTACTATGAACACGAAGCAAGTTTTCGCTTCCTCCAGAAATGCGGCCTTATTTCTATCTCGAATGGGGTCTTATTTCTATATTGCAACTGAAATAAGGCCCGTCGGGCGTTATTTCGGTTTTTCCATGGAAATAAAGCCGCATTTCAAATGGGGCCTT
Organism: Episyrphus balteatus; assembly: GCF_945859705.1. NCBI lineage: Eukaryota > Metazoa > Arthropoda > Insecta > Diptera > Syrphidae > Episyrphus > Episyrphus balteatus. The sequence continues at coordinate 27,872,467 of NC_079136.1, read as the reverse complement.
ATTTCGTAGGGCGTTATTTCACGTCACCGTTGAATAGATATTTGAGGTCCAAAAATCGAGAAAATCTTTAAAAATTCGTTTTTTGTTTTTAATTTTGTAACAAATTGAAAAATTATAATAATCAAACGCGCAAGACATATTCTTGTTGCAAATTGATTGTTCCACAAAAAAGGTATTTGTAACTTTTTTCGTTAATCTAAAGATATTCGAGATCAAAGTAAAAAAAAAAAATTAAAAATTTTCCAATTCACTGAAAATTCATTATTTTCAAATTAGCAAGATATATTCTTTAGACGCTTAAACGTTCTATAAAAAATTCCGTTAACCAATGCTCACTGATTTCAATAGTTTTCTTATGACCCGTATGCATTGCGATTTGGATACGAATATCTTCTAAACGGTTAAATCAATCAATTTGATGGAATTTTTTGTAGAACGTTTAAGCCCCTACAAGAATATATCTTCCTAAATTGAAAATAATGAATTTTCAGTGAACTGGAAAATTTTTAAAAATATAAAATGTTTTTTAACTTTGACCTCGAATATCTTTAGAATGGTTAGATTAATGAAAAAAGTTAAGACATTTTTTGTGGAGCAATCAATTTTCAACAAGAATATGTCTTGCGCGTTTGATTATTATAATTTTTCAATTTGTTACAAAATTAAGAACAAAAAACGAATTTTTCAAGATTTTCTTGATTTTTGGACCTCAAATATCTATTCAACGGTTAGATAAACGAAAAAAGTGTTTAGGGCCTTTTTTGTAGTGCGTTCAGTTTCCTACAAAAATATGAAAAGAAATTTGCTAAGAAGTCAATTAATAATAAAATAATTTTTTTTAGTAGAAGCTTGATGTAAAAATGGAAAATTGCAAAGCGGAGGACCTTCCCATTAATATAAAGAGCTCATATTTGGTGTGTATATTCTAGAGCTGTCTAGCAATCGGTTTTTTCGGAGTACCAAATAAAAAAAAAAGAATTTCGATTTTTTTGACCCACCCTAATGTGTATGTATGTTGTACGATTTATCATTTCTGTCACTTGGTCAAAATTTGTTGAATCTCTTTTGGACTTTCAATTTAATGTCAATGAATTATATTATTTTGTTTGTAAATGTCTTTTAAAAAATGCGCATACGCCACAGTGACCGTCAAAAATTAAACGCTTTCTTTTTTTCTTCTTTAAACGCACAGATTTCATCTCAGCTGTCAATTTAATCTTTGTTTCCGATACATCTACATTCAATACTTCGGGAAAGTATTCGATGGCCCAGACGAGTGGTTGCAGTTACCTTTCAGATTACAACCAAATAAAAAAGAATTTGATAAGATTTGAGAAATTTTTTGTATTTTTAATCAATTCCGTAAAACATTTTTATGTGCGGAAAAGGCAGTTTTACACTTTAAGCCAACGATATACCTATACAAGATTTGTTTTAGCTGAGTAACCTATTATTTGTATTCTACCAACATCAACATCATTTTGAATTTTGAATTCTTGTTTATATAAACAACTTTGGAATTTGGATTGAAATTCAGAAAAAATGGCTAACGTTACTTTTGATAATTGATCCAAAATAAAAATAGCATTCTATACTGCGTCTCGTCATCATCATTGTCGTATTTGATATTTTACTTAAAATTATACATCACTTTTTATATTTTATGTTCAAAATAGTGTTCACATTATTAAAAAAGCTTCCTTGGATTATACCGGATTCCTGACTAGTTTTATAACGCGATCATAAAATCCACCGCCTAGGGAGCTAGTTTAACTACACTCTTTTATATAATCCACCTGAAATTATGACTGGTCCTTCACCTATCTCCTGCAACGTTTCTGTTAACACAACAAAAAAAACAAGGCCAAGGTGAACGTCTTACGGATATGGCTAGATGCGAGTAGTATAAAGGTATTTTTGTAAGGACAAAAACAAAGAAAATAAAAAACAAAAAAAAAAAAAAAAACTCTTAGAGGAATAAACTCAAGGCAACAGGAGTGGATAGTGGTGCAAGTGTAAGTTAATTTCCGACTAAATCGCATACGTTGAGCACTTTCTCGAGACCAAATGGATTCATTCTTTGCCTTTGTTTTTTTTTATTTCAATAGCAATAACGGAAATACTGAAATAGAACCAGAAGCACAGCAATGGTAGTAGTAGTAGTGTTAGTAGTAGCAGCATGTTGATTGCTTCCACTATTTCTGAAGTTTTATAAGGCTCGTAGTACTCGTAGTTTGGTCTTTTACGATCGCACCAAATGGTCGCACATGGAACAATATAAAGCACTGATGGACGAACGAATGGAATGACGTCTTACAAACGAAGAAGCAACAGAGAGAACCAACCACTCCAGGATTCGAAAGGATAGAAGACATTTACGAAAGCAATAACTCTGGGAGTCGTCTTTGAATTTATTTTATTTTAGATGCATAATATGAAAGAAGCAAAACCATAGCAGCACCATCAGCATAGCAAGGACATGGGTCATATAAAAAAAGGTGCATCTTGTGTAAGGGTTTCCAATGGATCGTTTGGAAATTGAAGTTTGGTTCGTTGTGAAGAGGTTGGTACTGAATTATCATTTACGAGTTTTTATAGTTTAAGACTATACAAACCAGAGTTCTGGTGGTTTTTTTTATCGAGAGACTTAAATGTCAATGAACTGATGGTCATTTTGTGAATTCTCACACGATTGGAGAGGGACTTGCGTTTTTTCTACAGTCGGAAATATAAAACGAAAAATTGTTCTGCTGCACCATGTCCGCACGGTTTTTTGACCGCCGCACCACGTCCACGTTTGCACCACAGTTGTAATACGTCCGCACCATGATTAAAAATTTCTAAGCCGCCGCACAATTTAATTAAAAAATGAGAAAATATGAAAAAAAAAATCCCTGCACCACACCGCCGCGCCGCACCACGTCCGCACCATGATCAAAAATTCCATTCTCGTACTTTTACAAATGTTAAGGTCATCTTCGAAGTTATTTTGACTTAAAAACAAAACTGCCAGTTCGTACAAACATGACTCCGTAGTCGAGTGGCTAAGGAGTTGGGTTTCTGATTGAAAGTGCTCTGCACACGCGGTTTCGAATCTACTCCTCGTCGGTAGTTTTTTTTTTTTTTTATTTTACAAAAACTATTTATTATGGTGCAGTGAATTTCTTCATAGAAAATAAAATGGTGCTGACGTTGTGCGGCGCACCGAGGGAGTTCAACGATGGTGGTCTGGCGAAATTTTCCGCCAAACGGCGGTGGTGCGGCTCTAGTGCGGCGGTCAAGAATTTTTTCTTTTTGTATTGTTTTCTTTAAAAATTCAATGTCTATTTTTACTAGGGAATTGATGAAATCACCACACTGGGGATCATAACAAGGAGTTTCTGGTACGAAGAAGGACTTTTTTTGAATCTTAAATTTCGGTGCTGACAAGCAAATTTAATTTAAAGGTTTGATAACAGCGAGTTAAAAACGGACTTGTCACGAATCACCATTAAAATACCAGAATAATTGGTAATACAAAAAAGTATCTACTGTTTCAGGGAATAACAAATAAGCAAGAAAAAAACAAATGCTTTTTTTCCATCCTACACATCCTTTTTGATATGAGATTTCCAAAATAGATTTGAGTGTTATCTGAGTTTTTTTTTTATGTTTGCTTTACAAAATTTCTATTAAATAATGTAACATTTATATATCGAAGAAAATATACATTAAAATACTCATTCCAAAGACATCGATTAGAAGATAGAAGTTTAATACACTCTGCCGGATGTTACATCAGGATAAATTATAATTCTCACATCCGAAGTTTGCCCCATTTCTCATGTGATGTAGCAATTCATGCATGCAAGAGCACGAAGAAAAGGAAATTGTAGAGAATGTGAGCAATGAAGAGAGAGAGTGAAGGCAGAAGGGGATATGATGGGATGGGATATATGTGATGGGTAAACGCGTTCTTGTCAGAGGTTTGGGATGGGGACTATATTGGGGGGTATATTGAGGCCAATAACATTGTTGGCCGTTTGGCAGCGATGAATTGAACTCCCAACGGAGAGGAAGTGAAGTGAAATGCATCAATCGAAGTCGTTAATCAACGATGCCTGTCATTTAAAGTGCACTATCATTAAAGGCGCATTGTCATTTCACTAATTTATCAATAATTCTTCGGAAGGGAGTTTACGAAAAAAAAAAATGTGAAAAGAGATAAAATCATATGAAGAAAACATCATAGTAGAGAAAAATGTTACTTACACACACACTTACTTGCCTCAGAGTTGTGTGCGTTAAACTTGCTTAGGGCGAAATTTAATAGAACAATACGAAAGAAAAAAAATAATACATTCAAATCTGAAAGAGAGGTTTGATATGCTGAAACCCTTCTTTTTAATTGTAAATTGTAAATTGTAAATTGTAAATTGTAAATTGTAAATTGTAAATTGTAAATTGTAAATTGTAAATTGTAAATTGTAAATTGTAAATTGTAAATTGTAAATTGTTAATTGTTAATTGTAAATTGTAAATTGTAAATTGTAAATTGTAAATTGTAAATTGTAAATTGTAAATTGTAAATTGTAAATTGTAAATTGTAAATTGTAAATTGTAAATTGTAAATTGTAAATTGTAAATTGTAAATTGTATATTGTAAATTGTAAATTTTAAATTGTAAATTGTAAATTGTAAATTGTAAATTGTAAATTGTAAATTGTAAATTGTAAATTTTAAATTGTAAATTGTAAATTGTAAATTGTAAATTGTAAATTGTAAATTGTAAATTGTAAATTGTAAATTGTAAATTGTAAATTGTAAATTGTAAATTGTAAATTGTAAATTGTAAATTGTAAATTGTAAATTGTAAATTGTAAATTGTAAATTGTAAATTGTAAATTGTAAATTGTAAATTGTAAATTGTAAATTGTAAATTGTAAATTGTAAATTGTAAATTGTAAATTGTAAATTGTAAATTGTAAATTGTAAATTGTAAATTGTAAATTGTAAATTGTAAATTGTAAATTGTAAATTGTAAATTGTAAATTGTAAATTGTAAATTGTAAATTGTAAATTGTAAATTGTAAATTGTAAATTGTAAATTGTAAATTGTAAATTGTAAATTGTAAATTGTAAATTGTAAATTGTAAATTGTAAATTGTAAATTGTAAATTGTAAATTGTAAATTGTAAATTGTAAATTGTAAATTGTAAATTGTAAATTGTAAATTGTAAATTGTAAATTGTAAATTGTAAATTGTAAATTGTAAATTGTAAATTGTAAATTGTAAATTGTAAATTGTAAATTGTAAATTGTAAATTGTAAATTGTAAATTGTAAATTGTAAATTGTAAATTGTAAATTGTAAATTGTAAATTGTAAATTGTAAATTGTAAATTGTAAATTGTAAATTGTAAATTGTAAATTGTAAATTGTAAATTGTAAATTGTAAATTGTAAATTGTAAATTGTAAATTGTAAATTGTAAATTGTAAATTGTAAATTGTAAATTGTAAATTGTAAATTGTAAATTGTAAATTGTAAATTGTAAATTGTAAATTGTAAATTGTAAATTGTAAATTGTAAATTGTAAATTGTAAATTGTAAATTGTAAATTGTAAATTGTAAATTGTAAATTGTAAATTGTAAATTGTAAATTGTAAATTGTAAATTGTAAATTGTAAATTGTAAATTGTAAATTGTAAATTGTAAATTGTAAATTGTAAATTGTAAATTGTAAATTGTAAATTGTAAATTGTAAATTGTAAATTGTAAATTGTAAATTGTAAATTGTAAATTGTAAATTGTAAATTGTAAATTGTAAATTGTAAATTGTAAATTGTAAATTGTAAATTGTAAATTGTAAATTGTAAATTGTAAATTGTAAATTGTAAATTGTAAATTGTAAATTGTAAATTGTAAATTGTAAATTGTAAATTGTAAATTGTAAATTGTAAATTGTAAATTGTAAATTGTAAATTGTAAATTGTAAATTGTAAATTGTAAATTGTAAATTGTAAATTGTAAATTGTAAATTGTAAATTGTAAATTGTAAATTGTAAATTGTAAATTGTAAATTGTAAATTGTAAATTGTAAATTGTAAATTGTAAATTGTAAATTGTAAATTGTAAATTGTAAATTGTAAATTGTAAATTGTAAATTGTAAATTGTAAATTGTAAATTGTAAATTGTAAATTGTAAATTGTAAATTGTAAATTGTAAATTGTAAATTGTAAATTGTAAATTGTAAATTGTAAATTGTAAATTGTAAATTGTAAATTGTAAATTGTAAATTGTAAATTGTAAATTGTAAATTGTAAATTGTAAATTGTAAATTGTAAATTGTAAATTGTAAATTGTAAATTGTAAATTGTAAATTGTAAATTGTAAATTGTAAATTGTAAATTGTAAATTGTAAATTGTAAATTGTAAATTGTAAATTGTAAATTGTAAATTGTAAATTGTAAATTGTAAATTGTAAATTGTAAATTGTAAATTGTAAATTGTAAATTGTAAATTGTAAATTGTAAATTGTAAATTGTAAATTGTAAATTGTAAATTGTAAATTGTAAATTGTAAATTGTAAATTGTAAATTGTAAATTGTAAATTGTAAATTGTAAATTGTAAATTGTAAATTGTAAATTGTAAATTGTAAATTGTAAATTGTAAATTGTAAATTGTAAATTGTAAATTGTAAATTGTAAATTGTAAATTGTAAATTGTAAATTGTAAATTGTAAATTGTAAATTGTAAATTGTAAATTGTAAATTGTAAATTGTAAATTGTAAATTGTAAATTGTAAATTGTAAATTGTAAATTGTAAATTGTAAATTGTAAATTGTAAATTGTAAATTGTAAATTGTAAATTGTAAATTGTAAATTGTAAATTGTAAATTGTAAATTGTAAATTGTAAATTGTAAATTAAAAATTGTTGATTGTAAAATGTAATGTTCACTGAGCCTATTGAAGTCTTTCCTTCAACTTAGAAGGCTAAGATTTCTATTTCGTGTATGATATTTTGGTGAGGATATTATCGCTAGAACTATCATGTTTATCCGAAAAAATGCAAATTCTGTTGGTTTTCCTTTTAAACGTAGAAGATTCATCTTACAGCAAAAGCCTTTGAATATAATTTAACGAAAAAAAAAAAAAAACTTGTGTGAGATGGATTTCAAACATTTTTTAATACTTGTAGGTCAAATTCTCACACAACCACCTGTAATTTAATTCTTATTTACTTTTGAATACACATAAGTATTCCAATATGTTATCCTTATCCAAAAAAAAAAAAAAAATTCAATCAAATTCTTGATTGAAACGGATTTTTTCTTTTCTAACTCATGACAAAATCTTTCTTTTATTATTATTCACAATATATCAAAACTATTCCTTTATGAATTCAACGAGTCGGAAAAAATGTATCTTTTCATCGATGAGGGAATCCGTTACACTTCGAATGATTCGCCTCAAAGACCAACAACATACATTTTGCACGATCGCTTTTCAAAAGAATCAACAAGCACATTTTGGTAAACGTCGTCGATGCCAAGGTAAGTGCATCACCACCATACAGAGCTCCAGAGCTCAGCTCTAAGGTTGCTTTACCGTGTGTCCTTATAATCAATCCATCCGACATTCTATTGAATTGAGGATTGCAGCTTGGATGGTTGTTAGAGGTAGGTAAAGGTAGGTAAGAGAGTACAAAAACACGTTGTCATCGTCATAGTCATCGTCAATGTCCTTAGTCTATGTCTCTCTCCCATCATCATGGTGGGTGGATTTCGGATGGTGTCAATGCATTTCTTGGTGTCACTACTCTATTCAATATATAAAACCTTTTGCTTTATAGTCGATATGGAACAAGGCGACTTCGACAACGTCGACATAAGTAAGAAAAAAAAAAAAATATTCCCAACCGATGACGATGACGACGACGGACGAAGACGACAACAACGCAGGGAAGTGAAATGCGAAATAAAAGCGTCATCACTTTGAAACTTATTCAATTTTAACTAAGCTGTAAGCTCCTCCCGTGCATAATAAGGAAAGTTTCTTTTTTTTTTCTCTCTCCTTTTTATTCTTGGCCCACATTAAGTTTTTTTTTCTGCATTTTTTTTTTAAATGTTTGAATTATTTTTTTTTTTTTAGCTTTGTACCTACCAGAAGGTGAACGCTTCTCTGTGTCTAGATTTCTAGAAAAAGGGTGTACAATAAGGTGGTTGTCTGACAAGATTGAGGTGAATTTCATAGGAATTCAATTTGAATAGGGTTTTCCACGAAATACATAAAAATCAATTTTATTTAATAAATACTATTCATTTGTCAATAGGTTTTAGGTCTTTTATTATTGGCGAGTTCCTGCCTAATGAACAGTTGAATACATCTCTCAGGAAATTACCTTTCCTTATTTGGTGTGTTGAAATTATTTTTCAGTTTTTTATAACGGGAATAAACTTAGGTATAAATGACATTTATAGTTACGTTGGGGATAAAAAACATCAGAATTGGGTTTAGTAAAGATTATTCTCAAGAAGATTGACCATATTTAGAAGACTGAATAGAAGCATGAGAAGGACCCCGGAGTTAAGATGAAGTAGGTATCATTGTTATTTATGAGGCAGGTTCTCATTTGATAGACTTTTGAAAATAATTAAATCATGCCAGACTTTTGAATGCAATTTAAGCTGGACTAAAACTTTGGTTTTATTTCCATTCAGATAGTTTGCTGTGTTTTGTTCATATCCAGTTTCGCTTATTTACTACAGAATATTCTGAGAATTTTATAACATTCCAATTTTCTATCATGTTTCTCAGAAAAAATACAGGAATAAAACTCATCTGACACAACAGTTTTCAATGCAATATCGTATTGTTTCTACATGAAATCTGATTAATTTAGTTTCAATGGACATGAAAACGCAAATTAATTCTCTATTGGCTGTGTGAAAAACCTTTTCAAAGTATTTATGAAAGAGAATTCGGCGTGTGTATTCATGATATTGTAGTTCATAATACCTACATTATATGACTTTAGTTTCAGATGGTCTTTTTCTCTAGACCGTATATGTTCAGTGCAAAATGCCCACGTTCGAAAACGAGAAATCGAGACTTGGGTCGTTGGCAATACATGGAATTATAAGTGATTTTTTTTTGTTTAGTTTCGAGACATAAGATTTTATGTCTCTGATGGGTGTACGAATCTGCATACATAAATGTTTATTCATTAGTGTTATCATACCTTCTATTTTATTGAATGAGGTAAAGTTGTAATCGTCTTTCTTGATCTCCTGTTAATAGCACTAGTCTGCAAGGAAATCCTCCTTTAAATAAAACTATACTTTTCTAAAGGATTTTTGTATGCTGATTCCGAATCCGAAGTCAGAATTGATCTAGCACGTCACGTTTCTTAGATATTCCCGTTAGAAAATCTCAAAAACCCATTTTTTTGCTGTTTTCGTAGAAATATTTTGGCATAGGTACCTAATGTAATATTTTTCAATTAAAATTGTTACGGTTTATAAAAGAACTTTTTTTTTTCTTTCAAATTCAGTTTCAATCTTCTCAATATCTCTTTTCTTATCCGAGATATCTTAATTTAAGTAAGTTTAGTAGGTTTGGCACACTGAACCAAAAAGGTACATAAAATTAATGAATTTGTACATTAAATTAATGTAAAAATTCATGGCAAATGAGCCAATGTACAGATTCATTTAATTTAAGAATCTTTTTATGAACAAATTCATAAGGGAATGAATCTTTCTTAAAAATTAAGAATAAGTTCTTAAATTTTAAGAATTCTGTTCATAAACGAATTTGAAAATTTTTGAATATGTTTAAGAAAAGTTTCTTAGATTTTAAGAAAAGTTTCTTAAATTTTAAGAAAAGTTTCTTAGATTTTTAGAAAAGTTTCTTACATTTTAAGAAAAGTTTCTTACATTTTAAGAAAAGTTTCTTACATTTTAAGATTATTTCTTAAATTTTATGATTTTTTTCATAAATTTCGTAAAAATTTAAATGAAATTTTGCTTGAATTTTATGAAAAAAATCATAAAAACTATGAATTTTTCTTAAAGTTGTATGATTGTTTTCATAAAATATAATACACTTTTCATTAAAATTTATGCAGTTATCATTTATATAAATGCATATAATACATTACCATTCCCAGCCTTTAGTTTGTTCCTAAAAAATTGTATTCCAAACAAACAAACAGCAAATGAAAACAACCCAAAATCTAAAACAAAAAAATGAAAATTGTTTTTAAAAATAAAAGAAATTATTAACGTTATAAAAATGTTTTATTGATCACTATCACTATAAATTTCACTATAAATTAAATTTTTAATCTAATTTTACTTTTTTAATGGATGCATCATCTGGAAAGATAGAAAAAATTTGTATTAGTAAAATGAATATATACTTTTTGGTTTAAAAAATCGAAATAGCTAGAAGGTTAAATTATCTTATTCTTACCTTATTTTAATCGGCAGCATTAGAGTCTGGAGCTGAAAAAAAAAAAACAATACAAAATTGAATAAGTTGGTTAAAGATAAAAATATAAAAAATTTAGGTTCCTATGAGAAATGTTGATAATATTAAGTTAAAACAAAATTTAAATATTAAGAGAAATAAAATAAAATGCAACACTTACTAAATTCAATGTTTTGCTTTAGTTTGCAATGACAATTTCAAGTGTACAGGATTTGTTGAGAATCGCCTTTAATATGGTTTTTATTTTGTGTTGATTTTTCCTCTTTGCCAGTCCAAAGTTGAAGATTACGTACGTGCCTCCATATTTCACAAAAATATCAAATTACGATTTTCAATTTTAAAATATGAACCTATAACACAAAAAAATAAAATATATATTTAATAAATAAAAGAAAGCAATTTTTAACATTATATGTTTTTATACTTATCTGAGTATGTGGGAAAGAGGCAACCAGGAACCAACAACATTTTACACTGTTGAAATGTACTTATACTCTTCAAAATTGTCTATGTGGTTAAAATGCTTAACACTATAATAAATATTGTCTTTTATTCACAAACTTTTATAACTTGTTTCGGCAACGACCATCCACTTTGAATATCAGATTTTAAATTAAATCCTCAAAGAAAACTTTCTAAGGCATAGATTCAGAACAACAGTTATTATTTTCTAGATTGATGAAAAAGTACATAGACTTTAAGAAAATATACTTAAACACTCAAAACGTAAGAATTTGTTCATTATTTATATGTATACTTTCATAATATTTAATGAATTAATTCTTAAATTTTGGAAAAATATGAATTTCGAACATAAAAAGTATGAACAGATTCTTAAATTTTAAGAATAAGTTCTTAATACCGAATACAGGATAACGGTAAAATATTCCTTGTTTTTCGATCAATGAAAAAATACATTCATTTTAAGAAAACATACATTCATTTTAAGAAAAAATACTTAAAAACACAAAATTTATGAACTTCTTACAAATGTAATTTTGAAAATAGATTTTTTTCAATTTTAGCAGGGAAAAAGTCAATTTTAAAAATTATTTTAGCTCAAAATACAACTGATTGGAAAATAATAGTGAATTTCATTCATAAAAGTATGTCCAGATTCTATGATTCAGCAAAATATTCTTTCAAATTGGAGCTAGAAGTTTATGAATTTATTCATAAACTTTCGTATTCGTTCTTAAAAAAAATTCATAAAAATATTTTCCATAGGAAAATTTTTATGAAAACTGATTCTTAAATTTTATGAATCTTTCTTAAAACTAAACTTTTTTTTTAAGAATTTGTGCTTAAATTTAATGAATTTTTCTTAAAAATGTATGAATTTTGGTTTATGAACGAGATTCATAGTTTTTAAGAATAATACTTTTTTCAGTGCATATCTTATCATAAAAAAACTGATCTCTAAAAATTAATATATCTTTCTCCCTAGAACAAAAATATATTTTTCTAATGGACTTTAGTGTGCTGATTTTGAATCCGAACTCAAAAAATTTCGGTTTGCTCTTTTTTTTGAGATATAGTAGTTTTTATTGAGATTTTCTAAGAAAAAACTTGATTTTGTGATACTTTAATGCGAATATGTAAAAATCCTCACGTGATAGAATTTTTTGACTTCGGATTCTAACTCAGCACATCAAAAACTATAAGAAAAGTATACTTTTGTTTCTAGGAGAAACAAATCTGAAGCTTTACAAGGCAGTTTATCGAATGGTTTATTACAAATAAGATATTTCTAAATAGATAAATAGTATATATGTTGGATTTACTAAAAAGTAAAGGATTTCGATATTTCTGCTTTTTTTTATAAATCAGTATTTTAAAATATGAGTAAACATTAATGTAAAAGGACATATTTGGTGTCAATCGATAGGCCATATTACGAGAAATAAGTCCTCCAAATTTGAGCTCAATGCTACAAATAGTTTTAATTTTGCACTAGTTTAAATAAATCTAAAAGGTTGATTTTTTAGAAACTACCAACATTTTTCAAAAATCATTTTTACAAAAATGGTACCTGATAGAATTTTTCTGAAACCAGATTTATATTCAGGTAAGTCTAATCTTTCATAATATCAAAAAATTATTTGAAGGAGAAAAAAAAAGTTAAATTTTGCAGACAAGTGTAGTCTATCTGACGTTGTTAGGGCGCCTTCTAGAGGCAAAGGTCATGTAATTCCTCCCGTATATCGTTACTCTCAAAAGTTGCCAAAAGTTTCATAGCTTTGGTGTTCATAGCTCTGGTTTTTCATAACTTCGGTTTTTCATATCTTCGGTCTTTCATAACTTCGGTTTTTTTCATAACTTTGACGCGCATAACTCTTGTATTCATAACTTCGTCGGTTTCCCAAACTTGAGCAGTGCTATTGATCAGTACGTCGACATTTACTCCATTTTGTTGATCAAGGGTATCAACCGTCGCAAATCAATATACATAATTCGGAGACAGCTTTATAATTTCTCTAGAAAAAGATTTTGTTAGACTTAATTTTTTTTTCTCCCAGTAGGTACGCATTTACGAATAGGTTGAAAACTGTAGGTAAAGAATATTCTAAAAAGCGATAAAAGTTTCGCAGTTCTTTACTTGCGATATAGGTAGGTACTATTGCATCAAGTTATGCATTCGTACAAAAAAAAAAAAATCATGTGTGCAATTCACACGTGGTAGAAGTGAAACCTTAAAAAATCATTTTTCTTGCAAAAAAAAAATAGGAAAAATCTCCCTTTTTTATTCTATTACCTTCAAATCCATGTTTTTTATATGACAACCTAGATAAATTTTATATATTCTGAAAGCTTATTGTTTTATCTCAAAATATATATATCGATCAAGTGTATGAGACATCTACAAAAAGAGCTAGAATTTTTTGAACTCGATGAAATTTCATCCAAAAAGCAAAAAAAAACATTTATTTTTATGTTCTCATGCTATTAAATCAATTTTTTTGGGAACCCGTCAAAAGTGTGAAAACAAAAAGTATTCACGACTTTTAGTATTAGGTAGGAAAGTATGAAACAATAAATGTATTCAAGGAAAAAAGTATGCGCGACAAAAGTTCGAAAAATGGAAAACTATTATTTTGACCGGGTTTTGAGCTGGCAACAATTACAAAGAGAAAAGAGAATTTGCGAAAACAAAATTGGCGGTGGACAATTCTGATTGGTCAAGAAGGAAGAAATAGACGAATTTATTGTTAGATAGGGCTGGGGTCTCAGAAAAAAAGAGAGTATACAGAAATATTTATTCATAAGGATAGGAGGTCTAAATTTAATTTTCAGTCTCGCAGGTCGCAGCTGCGATGAGCAAGGCAAGAACAAAAGTGTGAATAAATAGACGAATTTATTGTTAGATAGGGCTGGGGTCTCAGAAAAAAAGAGAGTATACCTACAGAAATATTTATTCATAAGGATAGGAGGTCTAAATTTAATTTTCAGTCTCGCAGGTCGCAGCTGCGATGAGCGAGGCAAGAACAAAAGTGTGAATAAATAGATGAATTTATTGTTAGATAGGGCTGGGGTCTCAGAAAAAAAGAGAGTATACCTACAGAAATATTTATTCATAAGGATAGGAGGTCTAAATTTAATTTTCAGTCTCGCAGCTGCGATGAGCGAGGCAAGAACCAAAGTGTGAATAAATAGATGAATTTATTGTTAAATAGGGCTGGGGTCTCAGAAAAAAAGAGAGTATACAAAAATATTTATTCATTTAATTGTCATTTCATTTCCTGGAAAACTTTTACTTTGTGCAAATTTTCATTTCGTAAAATGAAATTGAAAGGCTAAAATAGACCACCAAAAAACGATATAGAAGGAGGAGGAGAGAAGAAAAATAATAAAATATAGAAAAAAAAAAATATAGAGTAAGATGGAAGGCGAAAAATATACTCGTAGAAAAGACGACTTGAATTGTAATTTGCTTTTTCTGCTTTGAGGCAATTAATAAGTTGACTTTTAACTTTCTCAAAATTTTTGCCTCAAGGTGCAGACTTTAATTGTAATGTCAAAAACTGAATGGTGTGTAACGAAAAAGAAAAAAAAAATGATAAGTTTCAAGGTAGATTTCAAAATGGGCAATATTCATACTTCCAGAATCTTAAAATACCTACTTTTTCTTCGACTTCTGTGTGATTTCGAGTGAAGGAACTCCGATAAAAGAAACGTCAAAATTGATTTGACAAAAATGTCAATCTTGGAGTATCAATTTCTACAAACTTATTTTAGAACATTTTTACATGATTTTTGTTTATGAAATAATCAGTTCAGTTTATCATCACATTCTCCTGTCAAGAGGAATAATTATACAAATCTGTATTTTTACGTTTTATTTTCTGTAATTAAATATACAAAAAAATAATAATTCAATTTTTTTTTTTGTTAATGTAGACAGTGTACCAATTCGAGTGCAAAGATAGACCCATTTTGTCATTTTATTTGTCTGACAAAATTTGCATATAAAAAATATGTCAAACTCAAAATAATGGGGTTGTCATCCTTGTAATTAAATTCTCTGAATTTCCCATCCGAATGTTGTGACTTCAAAGGATATGATGGGCTGATGTAGAGACACAACTCTGTGATGCTGTGGCGTATCCTCCTATAACTATACATGCAAGTAAACATATAGCGCATTCCTACAAACATATACAACTCTGAAGCCAAATAACAACATAATTAATGCGAAACCAATTTTACAAAAAGATTTTTAAAACAAAAATTAAAATAAAGACATTTTTAATTTGTCCACGACCGAGTTATTTTGTTCTTTTTTTTTTGAAAAAAAAAAAAAAAAAATCGCGTGCATGGACACTGGTTTCAAACACTATACAACAACCATCAGCATCAGGACCAGAAGCAGGACTCTGGCATTGCCACTCGCTTTTGTCCTCGCTCCTCAGCATCGTCGTCGTTGTGTCGTCAAAAAAAAAGGAAGTAATTAAAAACGTGTTACTTGTCCGACAGAATGTTGGTGGGCAGCTTTGGCGGCCGCTGATGGTGTCTGTGGAACACGAAGAAGGGGCACGGGGTCGGCCGGCAGTGCAGCGAGACGACATGACGACGACGATGAATTAAACCGCACATACGGATGAAATTATTAATCGGGACTGTAGATGGAGCTGGTGCTTTAGCTTTGTGATGCTCTTCCTGTCGCATATCTATCTATTGGATACTGTTTTCTGTTTCACGATCGCCTGACAGTCAAGTAGTTTGTGGGGTAGGTAGGCATACACAAAATCTGACAGCAACTCTGTGATAGTGGGTAGTGGATAGTGACGGGGGGACTGTGACTGTGACGGTACGTTGATGGAAATGCGAAGGACCCGCGGTGTTTGGTGTATCATGTTTTGCTGCAGTCAGTTGGCAGGACTGCAGGCCTATAGGATTCCATAGCCAGGATGCAGGCTATGGAATCATTTAATGTATATCTGTGGAATTTTAAATTAAGTCATAAATTACATGGAAGCCTATATAATTGCATCATGTTTGCATTGGAAGAGGTGAGTATTTTGCTTCTTTTTGATTTGCAATGCAGATGGAATAAGCTCTCTTCTTTCATACTCACATATATTATCTCTATAGAAAGGTACCTTTTTTGCCCTACCTGATGTTCTCTCTATATACACACTTATACCTCTCACATACCTACATGAAAAAGTTTAAACGGGTCAGAGGTGAATTGGACTTTTTGGGTCATTGCTTGAATTAAAGGCACTCATCAGATGTAGGTACTTATAGTATATATACATTCCTATACATTCTCGATGTGAATGCGATAATTTTATTGAAACACTTATGTTTACTTTGATTTTGTATTAATGAAATTTAAATAAAGATGATTCATTTAAATGATTTTTGAGGGGAAAGTTGAATTAAAATGTAAGTTATACACGTGTATAGACCGGGTTTGTTTGATTTAAGTGAAGGGGGTCATTAAAGAAGGTTATTTGAGTAGTTTTACGAAATTCTTTACAAGCCATTTCTAGTGCATATTGATTTTATATATTTTTTTTTAGACATTATAATATTTTCATGGAACATTCGAAACAAGTCACTTATTGCAAAGATATCGAAAATGTTTTAGGAAAAAAATTTAAATTTTCAATTAATCTAAACCTTCAACATCAATAAACAACGGACATTTATAAATATGGTTGACAATTTTTTTAAGGCTTAAAAGTATGATAAACATAAATTTTTGGTAAAAAATAATTTAAAAAAAATATCTTACCAAGCATTTGGGTAGTTAAAAAATATTCAAGTTTGCTGTTCAGCTCTTTTGTTTTTCATTTACTTAGCTTACTGGAAGCTCGATTATACATTTCGCTGGAGATTTTTGCCAAATTTTAAAAGAAAAACAACAATTTATGAGTTGAATATTTGGCTGAAAGCGAATCTTGAATTGATAATCTGGTTTCAGGCAAAACTTAAACCAAGCGAAATAAGATATCAAATTCAATAGACAATTTCCAGTGTACCAAAAATGTTCAAATAATTTATTGATACAGTTGTACATGAGCAAATCCTTAGGATCACATGAAACATCTTTGGATATTGGCTCACCGAAATGCTAATTCTATTTGTTCTGGTTATCAAACGGAACGTAACACACTGCTCATGAAGTTCCTATACTTCATGAAGAATTCTTGTTTCGTAAGGTTTTATTCTCCATGAAGCCAAGTCAAGTTCTCATACTTCATAAAGAATTTATGTTTCCTAGAGTCTCATTCCATTGAAGCTTTTTTTAATTTCTACATGAAGTCATTTTGCTGCATGAAGTGACATTTTATTCTTCGTGAAGTTCTGATACTTAACGAAGTATTTTTGCTTCTTAATTCTCATTTTCCAAGAGTCTTTCTGCTCCCTGAAGTCACATTTTGTTCTTCGTTCAGTTCTGAAAAATTCTTGAAGAACTTTTATTTCGCAAGGTCTCATTCTCCGTGAAGTTTCTGTTTCCTGCTCCATAAAGTCACATTTTGGCTTTCGTTAAGTTCTGACATTTCATGAAGAATTTTTAATTCATAAGAGCTTATTCTCCGTGAAGTCTCTCTGCTCCATGAAGTCACATTGTTTTCTTCGTTAAGTTCTGATACCTTATGTAGATTTTTTATTTCAAAAAGACTCAATCTCAGTTAAGTCTTTCTACTCTATGAAGTCACAATTTTTACTTTCGTTAAATTCTTACATTTCATGAAAAGTTTTTCTTTTCGAAATTTCTTTTTAGTATTTTACAAACAAAAGAGGAAATTTTTCTTGTTCAAAGATATTTTCTGATGATTTTGTCAGGATCAAAAATGTCCTACCAAATATAACATATAATTAAATTTAATACGTTTTTATTTTTCTTTACCAGATTTATTTTTTTGTTTTAACAAAAAAGCAACATTAATCCCTTTGGTGTGTTAAAAAAAATTATATTCTGCAACTTTCTCCAAAACATTGTAACAATAATTTATTCGGCTTAGGGCTCAAGCATTAAACTTATTGAATTCATTCAAAGAACCCAAGGACACACGTCCTTCCATAAATAATTTGCATAAAATATATGAGTACAATCAGTATTTTATTGTTCCGACAACTCATTCCATTTCTCGCAGATTCTAGTCTTCTTCAAATAGCTATCTCCTCCATTATAGTGGTGTTGCTGTTGGTTACTGGATTATTCACGACTTCAACCTTCTTCATTCTCATCCTTTCCGGTTTAACAGTTATTTTATGTCTGGCACCCTTTTATCCTGCAAGGCGGTCACATTATAAATATACAATGTACATTCACTATATATGTAAAGTATAAAGATAGATACTTTTTGCCGGACTACAATAACGTCTATGGTGTGGTGGCTAAATGATGCGATTGGATTATTTGTGTAAACCTTCTTCACAAGGGCAATATTGCAGGACACAAAAGGACCGATGCTAAAAAGGGTCTACTCTCCTTGGGTCTCTCTAACTATGTGTGCTTTGTCGTCCACTGTCCAGTTTCCATGTGGGTCTTCTGACTCTATCTGTCCGGCAATATTTGACTGACTTTGTAGTGTGTGTATGTGTAGGGCCTATTTATCCTTTTCTACATAGCTTTCAGCCCCATTCACACATCCTGAAAGTTTGCGTTTTCTCGTTTCCTGATCGTTTATTTGAAATTTTTATGGGATAAAAGGCGGCCGGGTGAGGCCTTTAAAATGCAAACTTACGGGTGCTTTTACATTTCAAGCAGTGACTTATTACTGACGACCGGACTCGGTCGGTCTCGGGGATCTCTGGTGTAACTTCCTCTTCCTCTTTCTTCTGCTTCAAACTCCACAGTCTATATGGAGGACACTCGAATCCTTATGAAGTGCCAAAAATCCGAACAGCGATTTAAATGGATTCTCAGTTTCTGTGTGTTTTTTTTTTTTGAATTTCCTCCATTTTTTATTCTTTTCTTTCTTTCTATATTTTTTTGCTTTTTTTGAGTTGGCCCATCCACATAGTCCGGACTCGACTCCGCGCGAGACGTCTCCTTTGAATTATGGACTTTTACCAAAGTTTTTCTGTCTCTCTGAGCTGAGTGAGTGCCAAGTTAGGTGGCAGCAGCGGTGGCGGCGACACTAGAGTGTTATGGAGAATAAGTGAATATGTGTGTGCCTGTGCTGCTTCTGCCTCAACAAAGCAAATAGGAATGGCAAGGATGTTTCATCCATTTTGCGGGTTATAATTTCTTGTCGCGAGTATTTAATATGTGGAATGGCTTTTGGCATTTTTGGCAAGCGATCAGCATTTGTATCAATTTGGTGGCCATTATTGAAAGGTTAATTTTTGTTCCTTCTAAATATTATGAAGCGTGTGTGTGTGTTAGTTCGTTCTCTTTTGTAGAACAGAAAACAAAAAAAAAACTGATATATAATCCGCTTATTTCCACTCATCTAAGTAATATTTATCTTCTGTTGAGGTATTTTTTGTGCTTCTTGATGACACTAACTGGAAAATAGAAACACCTCTTTTGTGATGGTTATTTTATTATTTGAGACTCTCAAATTTTGGAATTTAGCCAAGTGATTTAATGAAATAATCTAGTTTTTGTAATTTATGATTTTGGAAAGAAGTTCGATTTTAAAGCTAAGAAAAAACTGAAATTTATTTTTGAAAAAGATGTTACAAAGTTTCCTATTCAAGTTTTGAGCTCATAAGTCATTGAATAAATCTGGGTCCAAAAGTTATGTATATAAAGTGCTTAAAACAATGTGAAGAGATTGAATGAAATTTTTTTAGGAAATTTCTTTTTTGTCAATTTTTAGGACAATAGAAGTTTTTGAAAGTTCTATAATAAGTAGATCCAGATATAATTTTGATTATTGACAACTTGTAACCATGTTTAAATTAACTGGCTTTTATTTTATCATTTATTGTATTTCATGCGATTAATATTTCAAAATTTCAATCATTACAATATGGCAGTTTCTGTTAAAAAAAAAAACACGAAAATGCCTAATTTCCGCTACCTGATATTTTTGAGTAAGATTAAAAACGTTGTTTTGTTTTTTCACTTAGTTAGGTTTAAGTCATTTTTTATTTGATCAATCTAAGTTCGTTAAAATAAGATCAAAGATAGTTCAAAATTTTTAACTTTTCTGGTGTACCTCACTTGAATCCCACTATTTTTGTACTTTTATTTTCAAATTATGAAGTTTGCAGAGGACGTATGGATTTTTAGGCCAATCAAGTCCGTTGCTAATAGTTTGTACCAAAATGTTTTAAAGTATCAATATTTTAATCATCTAACATGCAAATGGTGCACTAATGAATTTTTAAAGTTGACAACTATAGTAAAAAATTTAAAAAAAAATCTTGAAACTGTAAGCAAAAAAAAAAAACTCAGGAAGGCCAAAAAGACGAACGCAATAAAGGATGGTTCTTTTTTTGTACTGTACAGTAGTCGGTACCGGTTCAAGACTTCGATCATTCACTTCAAAATCTGCTAGCAAAATTTTTAAAATTTTGTATTTTTTTTTTCGTATTTTGAAAGCTTAAGACTGGGTTCCCTTTTTCAGCAAAGTCAAATCTCATGTAAAAGCATTTGTGTGTATTAGTGAATGTGTTTCGCTCTCTCGCCATCGAATTCTCTGGTTTTTTACTCTCAGGATGTTGGTTATGGTTTTCATTCATTCTCTCTTTTTGAGATCGCCATCGCACTCACGCATGCGGGGTGACATGCAAATGGATGTAGGTATACTACATAGATCTTTATATGGATATGGTTTGTGGACGAAAACTGGTTTGAAATTCAATATTTTCATGAAAGATTTCTGGAGTGTATACCTATTTATTTTTGAAATGAAAAAGAAACTTGTTTCCATGTTGCTGTTGTGGATGGCATTTGAGTTTTTTGTGTATCAGAGAAATTTTTTGCATTATAATAATAATTATAGTTGTTCAGCGGAGAAGCAGGTAGAGGATGTGTTATATGGGTGCATTGATATAATATACTTGACAGTATCCTTTGTGTTGTTTGTATAAAAATATGAGTAGATGCGCAGAAGGATTGATTTTCAGGTTCTTGCTCACTTTTGAGTTGTTCTTCTAAATTTTTTGTCTCGCACTCACGCGTGCCGGCTGACATGGAAATGTATTTACTTACAATATATAGAATGTTTAGGTGCTTATGTGTATGTTGTTTGAGGATGGACTCGATATCAATCCAATTTACTTTCAACACCTTTTTAATAAAGATTTTTTTTAAAGTCACCAATGCAATGAACTCAGTTCGTAACTGAATCGATTTTGTTTTTTATTTACTTATACCTACATTATTAGGAAACAAAATTAAGGCAGCATTAATAACTTATAAGTTACTTTTTTTTAAACCTTGAAATTAATTTTTCAATTAATTAATCAAAGTTTAGGGAAGTTTTCAAAAATAATTTTCAAGCTCAACACTTTGAAAAACAATGATCTATTTTTTCAAACTGATATTTTATTTATAAATTCAGATAGGCATTAGCTACATTTTTGCTTCTGTTTCCTCAGTAGCAAAACTATTTCCATAAATACCATCAAGTGCATTCTAACCACAAATACACTTATACCTATAACCCTTTCCCCATTCACCCACGAAAATATAACTATTATACCTACAAACCTATAAAAAAAAAAACCGAATCCGCAACATATAAACAAAGACAATGAAAAACAAAAGGACATATTTATATTATATAACCCCGCACGCACGCGCGAGTGTAATATAATAAACAATACAACCCAGAAATCAACCTAAATATGGAAATCAATCATTGTGCACAAGCACATGTCAAATGTCAATACACATTTTTACACAAAAACAAATGCATACCACATATCTAATCCTTTACCTATATCCCCGCATGAGCAATGTGAATATTACACAATGCAAAGAATTTCGCTGACACAAAAAAAAAACCTAAAAGTGTCAACTCGCGCGCGCGAGTGCGATAATATAAACACGAAATGAATTGTTAGGAAAAACCCAAGAGTCAACAAGAACAAAACAACCCTTTTTGAAAACCAAAGATAATGATCTTGCAAAAAATATCTACTATCTACCTACTCTCTGCATCATCTTCATAATTTCATGAATGATTTCTGCCTGCCTGAGTGAGGAAAGAGGAAACAAAAAAAAAGTATTATGTAAACACAAAAAAAAAAAACAAAATATAAGGAGAAAATGAGAGCGCAAGAGCAAGTTTTTTTTCAATAAATAGAAAAGAACAGAAAAAAAGAGTTCATCAGCGCCAGCTTATGGGTGGCATTCTTTTGAACTAAATTTGCATGTGTGCGTGATCAATGGAATTTTCAAAGTAAAAAAAGCTAAAATAGACACTTTTTCAACAATTTATATTAAAAATACTGTGAGCAAAAATATATATTTTTGTTTTTGAAACTGATTTGAAATATAATGAAAAAAAATAATAAAAATAAATTGTGGATGCTTTGACTGCCCCTTCCTCAAAAACAGAATGCAAATATTGGTTTATTAAAATCAAATTTTTAGTGTGTAAATAAAAAAAATATTTTTTTTTGGCAAACGGGTTGCATGAACAACTTTATTAATTTCTCATTAAAAAATACAAAAACATTTTAAAAAATAATCACGCTTTGCCCCACGACTAAAATGCTAAAAAAGTGCATTTTGACACCTTTCCTTCAAATTAACCGTTCAAACTAACTTCAAATTAAATTTTAGAAATTTTATTGGGTTCTCCTAATTTCCCTTTATTGTTTTCTTTTTGTTTCATCTAAAAACACTAATAAACGGTAAAGTTATTCTAAGAAGAGTGAGTAAAAAAACATGAAATTACAACAAATTAACGAAGCTTTTTTTCTAATAAAAAAAAAAAAAAAAAAATCTGTTTCGCGTAGTGCATGAAAACACATTTGATCATTATAAAACAAAAAAAAAAATAAATAAAAAGTTTATAAACAACGGTGCCCCAACCCAAATTCTGATTCAATCTAAATTTGCAGGAAAAAAATCATTTTCGACCCTTATAAAAATCACACAAGAAATGTTTCTAAAATTTAAATGATGCAAAAATATTCGTACGTTTATTACCTTTTCAAAAAAGTAAGTTTCATAAGATTATCTTATAAACTGCAAAAGTAATACAACAATTAATCAACCATCTTCCATTAAAATGCTATGGAAACCCCCCCTTAAGAACCTTGGATATTTCAAAAAGTGTTGAGTTGCAAAATTGGGGTTTACACCGAAAAAGCTACAATTACTGACAAAAAAAATTAATAAATTCCACTGGTGGAGCAAACCGCAAGTGCATTTTTTTAACTTAAAATTGAAATATAAAATTACAGATAGGATCTACAAAACGGATTTTGATTTTTGCGGAACAAATTAGTATTTAACTAGCTACAATTTCTGAGATTAGTTTTTCTTTGATTCCGCTACAGGCTACGGAAGTAATAACTAAGCGACTTTTTTTACCAGTTTTGTTGATCCTTGTTTAAACTGGTAATAGTTTATCTGGGTTCTAATTTTTCGAACATACTTCTCGTTATTGAATTTTACCCGTCGAAATAATACAAGCGACAATAGTAAACGTTGACCCTATAGTACGATTTCGGATTTTAAATTCTTACTTAGGTACTTATTTCAGCCAACTCATCAAAAAAATTAAATCAACGAGTGAATTTCTATTTTTTTTTCTTGCAAACAAACATTTTTCAGTAAGATACTTGATTTTTGTAAGGCATTTTGTTCATGCTAAAATATTTTGGGAACATGATTCAAAATTTGAAGACAAAATAAAATTGTACGCCTCCAAAATGTTCACTACATTTTTACATTCGTTTCGGTGTTCGAGATGCACAGGAAAAAAGCATATCACAAAGACGCATGTACAAAATATTGGTTATCAGAAAATTTGTAATAATTAATTTTTTAGGGGCCCTTTCATCTCGGGGGCCCTGTTACATGGATACACTTGATACAGTGGTTGCTACGCCTCTGCGTCAGTCATACCTACATATGCCTGGTAGATTGGGCTCAAAAACACTTTTTTTCCAATCGTGATAGCGCGGAAAAGTTGCGAATGGTGAAGACTAATAAGGGTTTAAAAAATAATCAAAATCTGTTCATATCTTCCGGTCGCGCATCGAAGTATGAAAAAAAAAATTAATAAAATGATATTTTTAGAACAAAAAAATTTACCACCCTAACATATTATTTTTTGAACATAATAGCTTTAGAAAACTTTTATATGAGCTAAATATTAATTTTTTTTAAAATTGGCTCAAATTGGTTAAGGACTTCCGGTGGCACATGTGTTTCAAAATTTGTCAAAAAAATGCAAAAATCATATTTTTACAATATTTTTTCTTTTTTATAAACTAATTGTAAAATTATTATTCTTACCAAATAAGAATTCAAAATGAAGTTGACACAATCAGTAAAAGTCATGAAGTCGCTGAAGATATAAAAATCTTTCGGTCAAGAAAGCTTTGGCTATTTAATATTATCTTTGCCGCAAAGTGGTGCCTTTGGTGCTTTTTGGCCTTAAAAACTAGTGATGGGAACTATCGAATGATTTGAACTATCGATAGGTTGTTACCAAATGATTTGAACTATCGAATAGTTCATTCATTCATTCATTCATTCATGTATTGATTCGAATAAAAACTATCGAATAAAACTATCGAATAAAAACTATCGAACAAACTATCGAATAAACTATCGAATAAGAACTATCGTATAAAAAAACTATTCAAATGAAAAAAACTATCGTTTAAGAAAACTATTCAAATGAAAAAAACTATCGTTTAAGAAAACTATTCAAATGAAAAAAACTATCGTTTAAGTAATTTATTTGAATGAAAAAACTAACGTTTAGAAAACTATTTGAATGAAAAAACTATCGTACAAAAAAAATCTATTCGAATGAGAAAACTATCGTATAGAAAAACTATTCGAATGAAAAAACTATCGAATAAAAATAATGTTCAAAAGAAAATACTATCAAAGAAAAAAAAAACTATTTTAATGACAAAACTATCGAATGAAAAAACTATTCGAATGAAAATAGTAAATAAACTATCGAATGAAAAACTACCTATTCGAATGAAAATAGTAATTAAACTATCGAATGAAAAGACTATTCGAGTGAAAATAGTAACTAAACTATCGAATGAAAAAACTATTCGAATGAAAATAGTAACTAAATGAATGAATTAATGATTTAAAACTATCGAATGAATGAATATTTTACAACTATCGATAGTTTGATAGTTTTTATTCGATAGTTCCCATCACTAAAAACCATTTTCACGGCCATTTTTTTTTTGAAAAGTCATGAAATTAAGTACACTGAAGTGTATAAGTATAAGATATACAAAAATGTACCAATTTTTTATTACTCAAAATGGTGTTCCCAAAATGCCGGACAGAATAAGCGTTTATAGAGTCTTCTTTTTCGGAACTGTTTATAAGCTAAAAATTTAGCTAAATCGATATAAAACAGATGTTCGACTTTTGAATTAGGTAAAACTGTTCATATTCAATGAAAAAAAAAAAATATTTTTAAAACAATTAGTTCAAAAAGTGTCAAAGTAGTAAGCCGCACTTTTGACCTTTTTTTGTGCTGGCATTGCCTGGGCCTTTAATGTTTACCACAATGATAATAACGGGTTCAGGTGGAACTTGAGGATAAGTCAGGTTTTTTCGTCGTAAATGCTGCCAGTGTTCATCGATTTATAAAACGTTTTCTCGTATGACAAAAATAAATGGATCACATTAATTTTCAAGGACATTACATTTATTTCTTATTTTATTAAATTTGTCCACTTTACGTCGTACGGACTTACCTCATGTTACTTACTTGCTATCCATAACCTTTATAATTGGCACCTAAATAAAATGAAAAAGATTCAAAAGATTCAATTATCAAACAGCTTTTAAAATGCAGCTTTTTAATGTACGAACATTTTACATAATTTAAAGCTAATTATCAAAAACGTTAAAGCACAAAACTACAGCTTCCACATATTGTATAGAGATATAATTGCAACTGACCAAATTGAAACTAAATGTTAATTAAACAAATCATTAGCACCAACAATAGTAAATATAATGTGAGTAAAAAAAAAAAAACTCATGTAGCGGCAGTCTGGTCTAACCTATGTATAGTTCATCCGACGGTAAAAATAATTGTTCAAATGCCTAAATGAACGAAATTAATTTTTTCATACTTACTCGTAGATATATAATTTTCTAAATTTTCATACTATTAGTGTAACAAAAAAAAAAATTATTTGGAATATCTATTCAAATTCAATAACGCAACCATTTTATGTGTGTTATTCCAAAATATCAATAAATTAGAATAATAAATGTGGTGGAAATATGCAAACAGCAGATAATCAAGGCCAAAAAAATAAATAATAATGTACCTACCAGACCAACCATATGAAAAGGTATTCGTTGATATGGACACAATACTTAATTAAATTTTTTTTTAACAAATTAAATTTTATCCTTTTTTATTGGAATACAGGTACTCATGTTACCAAAGTATTCATGTAGTTTATTTGATAATTGATATTTGTCTAAAATTTAAAATTGAAAACAAAAAATGTTAGACTTTGTGAAATTGAAAAAAATACAAAAATACAAAAAAAGCCCTTACTTTTATCTGACCATATAGTGACCGGAAATGCATTTAATAAACCGTGTTTCTATAGAATTCAGCGTATGTTTGGTTTGAGATCAAACTATATGCAACCTTTACCACAGCCATCACCTTTATCATATACTATGGAGTAATGAATACAGGTGCATTTAGTTGAAATATGTTCAATACCCGAACACATAGGCAATGAATATTTTTTTTTTTTATTTTTTTTTTATCCCAAAATAAAGCCACAAAAAATGACTCATTCCATGCTGAAAATTCAAAATGATTTATTAAAATTGCAGAAAAAAAGCTCCCATATAAAACCAAACAAAATTTGAATTTGATCAAACAGTTAGCTATACGCAAGGTATTAGAATATATCCATATAAATGCGAGTGTGTGTGTTGTTTTGTGTGTTGCAGAGTTTTGTTGTGGTCCTTTTAAAAATATTGGTTTATATCTGGTTTTAAGCTCCAAAGCATAATAACGGTATCTGGCCACAGAGCGACACGTAAATAATTGATTAGTGTTCAGTACATTAACAAATAAAATTAAATGCATGACTGGTATGGAAATGACTTGGTAAAACATTATAGATACTAGTTTTAGGTTTAGTTGTAATATTAAAGGTAATATTCTAAAAAAGATAGTTTTAAATATCCTGAATTGCATAGAAAGCTTATCTATTTCAATTATTTCCTTTTTTTAATCTTTGCTTTATCTTAAATTTAAACAATCATGAAATTTTGATTGGAGGACGTCACTGCCAAAATGTGGTGTTTTATATTTCATCTCAAAAATTTTATTCCTCAGAATAAAAACAAAACTGTTTGATGAACTTTGCAGATTTTATTTCATTTGCTATATTTAGGTTACAAAATTAAACTTCCATAGTAAAAAAATGATGGAAAATTTAGTAAAAAACAGTTAAAAGGACTTTTTAAAAAAAAATGTTTTCTTACATTATTTCTTTGTAGAAAATTAAATTTAAATTTTAAATATATTCTTAAATTTACTGTTTGATAATCCGTTCTTTAGGTATTAATAGTAAAAGTCAAATGTTTGTATTTTCGTTTGATTACTGTTATTGTTCTTAAATCGTAAAACTAAAAGAATATTTTTTATTGCTTTCATTTATTTTCACTGAGACTGACATACGACCTATCAAAAATCAATAAATGATTTATTTGTAGTCCTTTCTGATGAAAAAAAAAAAAAAAATTAAACAAAAGAGCTGATCAACGAACTTGATTTAGTATTTTAAATTTTTCAAATACAACTTTTCCACCTTACTGCTTATCAGCCATATGTAAATGATAGACAAACAACTTTCATGCATACCTCTAAAAGGGTGTCATCCTTTTAACAAAAAAAAAATGCTGAAAATATTATTTTGTTAATTCAACTTTAACAGAAAATATGTCCCCAACTGCTTTAAGTCTTTGAAATCACTCGCAAATCTAAACATTAATACATATTTTCAAAAAGGTTATGTTTTAATCAACCATTTGAAACGACAACAAAAAGCAGAAATAGAAAGCCTGCTATAGTTTTATAGAAAGCTAAAAGTGCAGAAATTTCATAGAAAATTAAAAAGTCTAATAGTCTAAGACTTCTGGCTTTATACACATCTTGTTTAATTTTTTCTGTCTGTACGTGACTTTTTATTTTTGTTTAATTTTCTATTAATCAAACTGAGGAGTTCGCATTTTTGTGTATTCAGTTATAAATGATCTATATAGGAATAACTGTATATGAAAAAGTCTGAATATATTAAGAAAAACAAGACAGATTTATCTGTACGTGACGGTGGAGTTGAATGTAATCGGACTAGAGCACCTCTTCTTAACTCAAATAAATAAATTTTCAACAAAAAATTTAATTTTGATTTTTTTTAAATTTCAATATGACATTTTACATTTGATTTAATTTTTACGACATAAGTACAAAAATACTGCTTCAAAATAATATCAATTTAAATATATGTATTACCAGAAAAGATACAATTCAGAAGTCCAAATATAAAGCTGGAAATGGGTCAATCAACCGCATGTAAAAATGTTTTAATCTAGTGCCTTCGGCTCATTTAGTTATGTGAATGGCATATTTTTAATTACAAAAGAGACAAATCCTCATAAAAAAACTGCCCTGTTCTAATAAGTGCTGCGAAGTGTAACTTTATAAAATCAACATTTTTTTTTTATTTTTTTCCCTAAACTAAAACGTATTTCTTTGTATTCATTAAAAATGTTAAATTATATGTAAAAAAAAAAACATAAAAAAAAACGCCAGCAGGAAATATTTTCTCATTTAAATTAAAAAAAAAAAATATAAAGAATATTCTGCGGCTGTTCGATCAACCATAAATATGTTTGCTTTTTCAAGAAAACCTTACAGGCTATAATATTATTAAGTGAACTAAGTTAAATCCACAATTTGCCCTACGGCATAACTTTGAAGTACCTGTTTCGCATGTGAATTTATTTTATTATTAGTGTGTATGTATGTGTATGTACAACAGGAGCAAGAATTTATATTTTCATTAGACTTCAATGTAAATATTACTATAGAGACTAAACTTTGCAGCTTATTTATACCTTGCAGACTTTATAAACGTAAAATAAAATATTTTCGTTTCCTTTCGATTTCATGGTAATTAATTCATAAAAGGAATAAATAAGCGATGGCTTGCGGCTAAAAAGGTACCGTTTATTATTTTCCATAAACAATAAGAGCTGAGGTTTTCTTTATTATTTTATTTTTTTATGTTGTTGTTGTATATAGGAAAAAGTTGGCACAAATTACAAAACTTACTCATAACATTATTTCAAAAACAACGAAAAGAACAACAAATGACTTTCAATTAGAACCTTTGATATTGCTGTGAGTGTTTTTGTTTTTACTTTTTCAGTTTTTTTTTTTTTTTTTTAATTTTAATTCAAAAAAATTATAAAAGGACTTTGTTTTTCCTTGAAAT
This sequence comes from Episyrphus balteatus, assembly GCF_945859705.1. Classification (NCBI taxonomy): domain Eukaryota; kingdom Metazoa; phylum Arthropoda; class Insecta; order Diptera; family Syrphidae; genus Episyrphus; species Episyrphus balteatus. Next base: position 27,842,868 of record NC_079136.1, on the reverse strand, counting down.
ACTTCTGTTTTATTCGTTGCTTACAACAATTTCAATTATGATTATTATTAGAAGGTGGGTTTTGTATGGGTATGTGTACACGCAAGAATATTCAACAGAAAAGATAACAACTCGGCAAGGTTTTCTTATTTTTTTTTTTTAATTTTCTTGTTTGTTTTATCATATACAAAAAGACAATCATATTGTGTGAGGTACTCAACTAAAAGACACAAGGGTGTGTGTCGTTAAATAGCGTGTAGTAAAAGGAAAATGGCTGACAAATAATCACCCAATTTAGGACCTTCCTTAGTCTAATTTAACATTCATACTCATCACTATAAATGAAATTTAAAAAAAAGAAGAAAAATGTTTTAATTGAAGATTCGTCGTCTGCTGCTCGATTGAATAGATAAGACAAGACGACTTATTGTACAGAAGAGGGTAAATGTATAAATGGCGTGTTAGGCAGAATAAATGGAAATTATTTTTAATATTTATAGTGGAATATCTACTCAATTCCACATGTCGCTTATTTGAAAGAAAATTTTTGAGTAAGTGCAACCGTTTTTCCATTTAACTTCAATGACAAAATCTGCTTGTTTATAGGAGAATGCAAAAACATATCTTCTGAACTATAAGAAAAAAATTTGGTTTTATTGTCATTTAGTGTAGTCGTATAAATTCGGAAAACGAAAACTTTAAACGCTTTTTCCCCGAAACGCGTTTTTTTTCGCGCCGTGCAACGTAACTCAAAAACTAATTAATCTATTGCAAATTACTTTTTAATTTGTTAGCCATTGCATGAACCTAAAAGTTTAATAAAAATTTTACAACAAATATTTTTTTTAACAATTTAGTTATAAAAAAACATTGTGTTTTTTTCGTTTTTTTTTTTTGTATCTTATTTTTATTTTACTCTTTTTTTTACTACATTTAAGGTCCATGCAATGCGTATAAATATATTTAATTGGAAAAAAATTTCTTTTTTGATTATAAATAATTTTCTGGACCTGGGCTGCACGGCGCAAACTCGAGGCGTCAACTTTAAAGAGCTGTAGAGCCGCCGCCGCGGCGCACAGTGGGCCCATATGGCCTTAGGCGTCTCAAAAATCTGTAACTTTGTTGTCTTTTGAGATAATTGCTTCAAATTTGGAATATAATGAAATTGATATATAACGAATCATTCAACTTATTTTTTTTTTAAAATTAAAATTGATTTTAAGCTTTTAAAAATTAGTCAAAGTTCAAAAAGTACGATTTTCGCTTGATTTGGGTATTTAAAAATATCTGTAACTTTTTTGTCTGGTGAAATAATTAAACCAAAGACATTGAGCGTAGTTTTTTTTAAATGCAAATTATTTTTGAGCTTTGAAAAGTTAGTCAAAGTTCAAAAAGTACAATTTTGGCTCGACTATGACGTTCCAAAAATCTGTCATTTCTTTGAGTCTGAAAATAATTAACCAAAATTAGGAACATATTACCTGAAATGTTTAATAAATTATTTGACACAGTTTTTTTAGCTAATATTTTTATTTAAGTATTAAACGTTTATTCAAAGCTAAAAAAATACGATTTTGACTAGGCTAGAACGTCTCAAAAATCTGTGACTTTTGTACCTTAAAAGATTATTTTCTCAAATTTTGCAAAATAAGATAAAACTGGTTTCTTAATTTTATAAAGGCCTTCCTTTCGTGTCTTAAAATTACTTAATTATTTTTATGAGTATAAAATAAAGAAGAAATACATTTCAATGTAGTTTGTTTGTGTTACGTTATTCGAAATTAAAGCTATTTTATTGAAAAATTATAAGAAAAATATTGATTATACTCATTTTAAACAAAGTCGTTTGTAAGGCAAAGTGAAATAGTCGAAAAACTATGATTTTGAGAAAAAGCAAAAAAAAAAAAAAATCACAAAAAAAAAACTGGTTGTCAATTTTCACGAAAATCCTTCTTAATTAAATACTTTAAACGGCTCTTTTGAAAATCTTTCGAGTAAAATCAAAATCAGTAAATTAAATCTCTATGTAACTTTTTCCATAGATGAAATTTTTTTCAACAATTACAATATTAAATTCTAACATTTTTCTGCTACCTTAGACTTTTTCTAATAGTACAAATATCTTCAATTTCGGGTGCATATACTAAGTCTTAGAGCCCACAGCAAATTTTGGGAATGGAGGTATAACCAAAATGTGAGTATGCAGTTTTATAGCCTTATGCGTTTTAATAACGAATTCAAAAGTCTGGCAGCTTTAAATCGCGGCTTTATATGGTTTCCGAGGGGTTAAATATCGCGAGTTTTATAATTAATGTGAGTAGGCTAAATTAAAACAAAATCAAATTGAAAATATAAGGACTGATGCTCTGTCATTCCCCCAAAGCCTGAAGACATCAATCTTGACAGTGCGATCAATAGAACTCAAGATATGTATTGAAACAGGTCAGGATGCAACGAAATACGTTTTTTTGTACTATGTCTTTCGACAGATATATCGTTCTCTATCAAAGAAAAGCAGATAAAAGCAGCCAATTCTTTTTGTATCTTTTAGTACATAAACCAAAGAACAAAATTGTGAAAAAAAAGTAGACAGCGGAAACATTTAAAACTCAATTCGAAAATAAAAAACTGCAAATAAAAGCTTATTGTGTAAAAATAATAATATTAATTAAAAATATATTTTAAAAAAATTTTATTTTCAGCAATATAAATAGCAGTTAAAATAAGCTTTCCAACGACATACAACACTTATATAATTTATTCAAATATAGTTTTGAAAACGTATCGTGAAGATTTGCTTTATTTTGTTACTCAAACAAAGTATTTTCAAGTGGAGACTTCAGATACAATTTTTTAATAGAGAAACTCATTTTAAAAATCAAATTTCAATGAAAACATATAGGTAGATTGACTTTCCCTTGATTCATTTCCGTAAAGAAAATACCAAAAATTAAAATTTCATAAAAAACATTTTTGAGACGCAAATTGTCCTTTGAGCCCATTGTGCGGCGTTTTGTTTTTTTTTTTTAACATTTAACATCACATACTTTTCCAAATTTTAATAAATGCTTTCAGTTGAAAAAGCTGTCTTCCAGAGGGATTTCCCCCCTTAAGGTATGTAAGCAAGGATATTGCAGCCAACAATTTTCAACAATAAAAAACCCTTTATGTAATTTTTTCCGAGTCAGGCCTCTTTTATGTTTAAATTGCCTGGCCTATAAAGGCTAAAGCAAAAAAAAAAACACATTTTTTTAAGATTTTACCTGGTGCAGTTTTTCCAAATTAGATATGAGTTTTCTGGTAAATTTGTAAGTAACTTTTTGTTTATTACTATTTTCTTCAAAAGAATAAAACAAGAAAACATTGTATTTAACAAGTAAATCGATAAATCATTTGAATTCGAAGTAAATTTAAATTGGCCTCAAAGTAAAAAATTATCATGGGAAAGAAAAAATGAACAGCCTTTGAAAATTAATATCTACCTAACGTAAAAAAATATCAACATTTTTTAAACGCACGTACAAAGAAGTTTTCTTCATGACGTCCGTCGGTATGTGCGTCCATCTGAAGAGCTTATTAACTAGTTTTTAGCTTGCTTAAAAATACCTACCAAAAACTTGGAACCAGTTTTTGGACTATTTTAAAGTCTACTTATATTAAAATTTAATACAAATTAAAAGAATAAATAAAATAAATTGTCACTGAAACAGAGCCTTTGACGAATGGCAGTCTTAAAACAAATTAAAATAATATTAGTGAAATAAGTTTTTTGTTTACTTAAAACCAAATTTACTTTTATTGGTTAAATATTAAAAAAGAATAATATCCTTTCCAAATTCCAAAGTACATCATCAAAAGTAACTACACTAAATGAAACTTAAAATATTTTTTAAGTCATAATTTGTTTTTATGTAAACATCCCCTCTATATGTACATTGTACATTCACTGGTCCTCACTCACCCAATGTATAAAAATATTCAAAGGATTATATTAATGTCAATTCAACCCCTCATATAGACTTAGACTCCCATCATCCTTTAGACTTTGTATATTTAAAACAATTTCTAGAAATTCGCCTTCCACGTTTTGGCTTTCGGTAATTAGCATGAAATGGATAATGAGGGCATACAGTATAACAGTGTGCTTTACTTATGCAAGTGAAAGAGGATCAGAAATCATTACATCAACAGTAAAACAAGTATAATTCAAAGGGTTGATTTACAAATGGACATACATATATTTAAGGAGATAAAGACCGACCAGAGGGAGAAAGTATTAAATGAATAAAAAGTTACTAAATCTAGGTATGTACAATTTTTAATTATTTTTTGTATGGTAGGAATTATGCTATTTGTGTATCATAAAGGATGAATATCCGTTAGTCAAGCAGTAAACAAAATTACTAAAAAAAAAAGGATTCCTTATCTTCTCTTAGTAGAATGTTTTTGGTCAAGCAAATATGAGAAGAACACGCGTTTTATACAGAAAAAAAGTTCCAGAAAAAAAACACGATCCCCTTTTTTAATTAGAGGATTTCCATGACTGCAATTACACATCAATTCAAGTTAGATTAAATTTTTTTTTTTGTAAGGGACAAGATTTTTTAAAGGGGCGAGTCACCAACATGGTCCACTGAAAATCAAATGCATGGTAGTTATTATTATAATATACGTAATAAACCCTTTTAGATAGTTAAATTATTTTTAATTCAAGAGGGTGAATTTCTAGTCTTAATTTTAAGAAAGCAAAACTCGTTAAACGTTTCTTAAAAGTGGTTGAAATTTGCAATATATTTCGAATCTCCGACATTTTTTTCACGGTATAGACTTCTTAATAATAATTTCTATGAAATTTCCAGGCTTTATGTTTTTTATTTTTTCTCTTTGAGTGCGGGAGTCGTGGTCAAAATCATTGTTTATATAAAATAGTTAATCAAGTTTGTTGATCAGCTCTTTTGTTTCAATTTTGTTTTCATCAGAATTTATGGCATTGAGAGTTGAAATAATTAATTTCGGATCAAAGTGTTTATTGCTGAATTTTAAGGTATAAAACAGGATGCAACCAGATAATAGGGAAAAAGGAAGGAAAAATTGACGAGCCTTATCCAATTTAATAACACAAGGACTTTTTCAAAAAACAAATGGCAAAAAAAACTACAAATAAAAATAATTTTTTTGTATTGAATTTTAAGCGGGAATATCAAAAACATTCCTATCCTTGTACATAAGTTCAAATTATAAAAAAAAAAATACATAAAACCACTTTAATTTTGTTTATCGCATTTGACTATTTATTTGCATCAAAAAATCACCTTGATATGGCTTAACATATCTACATCACATTTCACGATTTAATTTTTTTTTTATTTTTTTTTTTTGTTGCATTGTTAGTTAAAATTCATTGAAGGATTCAATTACACAATACTTCAGTATCAACTGATACAACACTTACAAAAGCACTCGATTCAAGTGGGTGATGTACTTTATGAGGGTGTCAGTATTTGTTCACATAATAAAATCCAATATACACAAAAGCTGTACTAGAGTGCACATCACACACACAGACACACACATATATTATTATACACTCTGGTATTTGTATATTTTCAATGCACATATAAAGTTCAATATAATGGAAGGAGTAAAAGAGGGCCTGTAAACGAGACAAGTGATTTTATTATACAGTTTAAGTCTAGCCTCTTCAAGGCAAACATATCCTTAACTTTGGTCTCTAAAGTACTTCAGTAAAGGAAAAGGATATTTGTGAAAGGTAATCAAAGTAAAGGCAGAAAAAAATGAGATGATCTTTAAAAGACAGTGGCCTTGTATTTTGTCTTTTGTTGTTATGGAAGTTAAAGAGAGTTGAATATTGAAGGACATTTTTTTTATCATCTTGATAATTTTTTAATATATATGTTGTATGGGTATTCAAGTATTTTTATATGTTCTATATACTTATCATTTTTTATAATAAGCTTTATGATTTTTCTTTTTGTGTTTTGAGCTATCGAATGTTTAGCAAAAGTACTGGTGCAGCATTCAAATATTTTTTATAATTCACCTTGGCACGTAACACGGGAAAAATATGTTAGTTTTAGTCAAAAAATGTCAAAAAAATCCGAATAATTTATGATCCTGAACTTCGCTGGCAATTTGTTTTTTGAGGCTTGGTCAGCCACCAGAGTCGCAAGACTAGTCCTATTTTGAAAAATTAACATGTTTCGTCAAAATCTAGGGGCGATATTATGGTAAAGTTATGGTAAAAAAAAACGCAAAAAAAAAAACAAAAAAAAAATAACTTAAAAACTGTGGAGTTTTTGTCACCACGGTAATAATGGACCAATTTTCAAAAAATTAACGGCAATTGCTTATAAAAATCGGTCCATTTTTACAGTGGTGATGAAAGTCCAACATTTTGATGAAGTGAAGTGATTGCCGTTATTTTATGAAAATCAAAACTTTTTTAAGTTATTTTTTCTTTGTGTTTTTTGTAATAACTTTTTTTAAGACAAATAAAAAAAAAAAAAACCTTTAAAAAAAATATTTAGTTTGGGTAAGGTTGTGAACTTCATCTCTCAAAATGGTTTTCACCTCTAAACAAAGTATGACATTTATTTTTTTGTATGACAACGAATTTTTTAGAAAAAATTCTAAAAATCGTTAGAGCCATTCTTTATTTATAGATTAAAACTTTCAAACAAATTTAAAAAAATATTTGCTAGATATGCCATTAAGGGCCAATTTTTCAATAGTCAGATAAACCTCAGATAGAGCTTATTCCTAGGAATAAAAGTTTTTTTTATATTGACATTTATTCTTTTGATATAGTCTGACGATTGAAAAATCAGGGCTGAAAAGAAAATATTTATCAAAAAATAAAAAAAATTACTAAAACTTATTAGTTCGTTTTCGAAAAGTTGATTTTCCAAAAAAAAAAAAATTGAAATTAATTATATCTATCAAACAAAAAAAAGACTTTTTCTTAATTTTAACATAAAAGTAACTTAAAGTGTACACAAATTTTTATTTAACTCGATCGTATTGTTAACGAGAATTTCAGACATAAAAAAAAAACGGTTCTGTGGCAAGTACCGGTAATAAAGGTCAAACAAATATTTTTTATTTCAAAAGTAGGACCTTATTTGCCACATTACGTGAACTTAAAGCCGTTTTTTTAGAAAAATAACTTTTGCTTATTTAGAAATGTAGGTAGTACCTTAGTACCGTTAATTTTGATTCTATAAAACTATTTATAACCATTTTCAAAATTGCATCATATTTTTATTTTTTAAAAACATATATTTTTTTTTTTTAGATACCAACTCAAATTATTAACTTTATGAACATTAATTTCATTTTGGGTAAAATGACATTATATTTGTATAAACGTGATCATAAATCATAAAACTGCACATAATGTCTATATTCTATTACATTTTCGTAAAGCCTATACGATGGTTCTACTCTAATTGTAATTATGCTCGTTCAGTCTTATGTGGAAAAGGATTTTTTTTGAAAACCTTTGTGATGTAGATTTTGCATGGTGCAAATAGAAATAATGCATGCGGAACTTTTTACATGACAAACATTATACACCATCTATTTATATATATGTATTTATATAGTATATATGGATGTGTACAAATTAGATCTTAGGCCCATCTTGCATAATAAATCACTGGGATACCCATTACCCAATTCCCAGTCACCAAAAGAGCAGGCCTTCATTCGGCTATAGAGTACACATATGTAGAGATATTGTGTGCATCACTAGATGACTCTCCTGTTTGGTATTGCTGATGGTGGTTTTAGTGGATGCACTGCGCTCTAACTGGTAATCAGATTAAGGTAGCAATTTGCCAAACGTGCACCAAAGGCAGAGAGTCGTTAAATTTATGCAGAAGCTTCCTAACGATATAGTGCTTGGCAGTACCGACCCCACTGACCGGACCGTCCAAACAAAATTTAGTCCATCTATATAGACCAAGTACATATAATTCTCTAACAACGTACTATAAATGACGCGAGCTCGAAAATGTGCTATTTATTTCGTCTGTCTGTATTATTAACTATACATATACATGAATAGTATAACTGATTTGATGCTAAAAGATAATTTATTTAAATTAAAAACAAATTAAAGAAAAAAAGTATTGAAAAAATATATATTTTTTATATATTTAATTTAAACAGAAATGAAAATAAAAGTGTTTGTTAAAAAATAATTTCAATTTAGTTTTTTTTTTTCTATTCGTGAATTTGAAATAGCAACCTCATATCTATAAAAAAAAAATAGTTGATATTTTACAAATTGAAAAACTAATTTCGTTACAAATTCTTTTGATATTATATTACGAATACCAATTTACTGTTGCGGGATCATAAATAACAAGGATATGACAATTTTTTTTATTTTATTTTATTTTATTTTTAGATAAATTCTGATGATTTATGGAATATTTTATGTAATTTAATCTAACAAAATATTTGGATATATGCTTTCATAAAAAAATTGTTTAGTTTGCCTAGTTTGTATCATTTTTTTTTTTTAATTTTAGAGGATGTTTAGGTTGATGTGTCGTCATTGATGAGATTATTTTTTCGAATTTTATTTCTAAAATACTTTTTACTTTTTTCTTTTTTAACCAAATCGTCAATTTTAAATGATTAGTGAGTATTTTATAGCTTAATGTTATATTTAAGTCTCTTCATTTCTTAAAAAAGGGGTATTTTTTTACCGACTTCCAAAAAGGAGGAGGTATTCAATTCGTCTGTATTTTTTTTTTTTTTTTTTATGTTTGTTACCGCATAACTTTGGACTGAGAGAACCAATTTTGATAATTCTTTTTGTATTGGAAAGCTGGTGGCTGCAGTGTGGTCCCATTTCAATTTCGTTCACTTTTAGCCATAGGAACTATTTTAAAAACCAAAAAACCCAGTTTTGATCCATGGAAGTCGGTTTTGTTTTTTTTGCTAAAAATGATTATTTAACAAAAAAGTATTAATAACTTTTGTATTTATAACGATACAAAAAAAAAAAACTTGTATAGCAGAGTTGTAGAGAACTTTAATGTGAGTAATCTTTTCTCGGAACGTTTTTTCATAATTTTGATAAAATGTGCTCAAATCTTTAAAATAGTCATTTTTTTCGTTGTTTTTTTTTTTACTTTTTGGGCTTGTAACTTTTTTAATATTCAGGATATTGAAAAAGTGTTTTTAACATAAAAGACGCGAAATTTAATTGCCTACGTTTTTTGTATACATATACAACTTTTATGTAGGATAAATAGAAATCGAGATATTCAACAAAAACTAAAATCCAAGATGGCAGCCGAAAGGTGAATTTCGATTTAAGAAAAAATTGACTTAATTTGGAAAAAAAATTATTAAAAATCAACGGTTACACCTACAATAACTTGTTATACTTTTTTATAAAGCCAAAAACTTAGTATTTTAGAAAAATTTTAAATGATTTTGTTAAAAAAAATCAAATGTTAGCATTTAAACAAGGTCTATCTTTTGATGAAAAAATTTTTCTTTGAAAATCATTCGCGACTGAAAAGCTAAAGTATCATATAACAATTTTGATGATTTTTCAGGAGAGCAAAAAAACACTTCAAAGCTGCTTCCCAAAAATTTATTTCAAGTGTAGATTTAATTGTCAAATGATGTCAAATTTTATGATCTTTGTTGTTACATTTATTTCAAAAAGATATTTTTAATATTTTTCCCGTTATAAGGAAAAATATTATTTAAGATAGATTGGCTTTTCTTTAAATTGTATTTTATATTAACTTCCAAAATCTTAAGTTGACATAAGATGATTTGCCTTTTCACATTTGTTTGGAATTTTTTAAATAATTTTATCTTATGTCAACTAAGGGATGACTTTTGTTTCTGCTTGCACTCGCGAAAATATCTTTAGTCAACATCAGATAATTTAAGATTTTACAATAATAAAAAAAAGTCTTAACCCAATATTCTATTTAAGGTTTTGAATATAAGCAGAAAACAAAATCTTATGTGGACTTAAGATATTTTACCGCGTGTAGAGATGTGTCTTTTGAACATAATATGAAATTGTTTTTATGCATAAAAAAGCAAAGGAGTGAGATAGAAAGATGCTGAAAACAGAACAAAAAAAAAAAATCATGTGTGCAATTCACACGTAGAAGAAGTGAAATCTTAAAAAATTATTTTTCTTGAAAAAAAAAAAAATACACCATCAAAAAGCTTACAAGTTTTCCTAAAAGTAAAGCCATACTTAAATAATTTTTACAATGCCCAAAAAGTATAAAAATAATCAATTAAAAAAGAACAGGTGCTTTGAGGTATTTTTGAAGTTTTTGAATTTAGGATTGTGTTACTTGTGGAGCACGTACCGTTATGTCTGATATGTCAAATGAAAGGTTATAATACCAGAATGCTCAATAATTTTGAATGAAATTTGTATCTCCTCTAAATCAAAAGATATAACGTGTTTAGAAAAAGAACATTTTTTCACCGTTATCTCAGGATTTTGAACATGAAATTTATTGAAGTTTTGTACCAGTATAGTTTATTCTATAACCTATCTACAGTATGAATTTATCTACATATGTGTCTCTCAAAACAAAAAAGTTATAATCAATTGATTTTTCTTGTCGCTTTTTCGTTTCATCGTGCTTCAAATCACTACGATACTAAAGGAGTTTTCAATTCAAAAAAACGCGCAACATCTTAAGTCGACTTAAGATAATTTACCTTTTCAGTCGAGCATTATTAACGGTATTAGTCATAGAACCGCTTTTTTCAAATCTGATTTTCTGGCAAACAGGTTATTGTATTTCTACGACATTTTTTATACAAAACATTTATAGGGATATAGTTTTAATCAGAAATAAAATTATTTTTGGATTTTAAAAAAAAATTTGAACTTTTTTTTCAACTCAAATTTTCAAAAACTGGACATTCAATTTTTTTGAAATTTTGGTTTTAGATGCTGATTAGTGATTTCTACATAATGACATATACCAATTTTATTTTAAAACTTTTTTTCCAAAAAAATAGGTATTTATACAAAATTAGTTTTTAAAAATCGGCTCTTACGAGTTTAAACATTATTTTTAATGCATCTTAATATATATCAAAGAAAATTGCAGTACTTGTTTTTTTCATTGATCTAACCATTCTTAAGATATTCGAGGTCAAAGTTAAAAAAAATTATAAAAACAATTTTTACTTTTGAAAATTGATTGTTTTAACCGTTTAGAAGATATTCGTATCCAAACCAATGCCCACTGATTTCAATAGTTTTCTTATGACCCATATGCATTGCGATTTGGAAACGAATATCTTCTAAACGATTAAAGCGCGTTTGATTATTATAATTTTTCAATTTGTTACAAAATTAAAAACAAAAAAACGAATTTTAAAAGATTTTCTCGATTTTTGGACCTCAAATATCTTCTAAACGGTTAGATAATTGAAAAAAGTGTCGAAGGCCTTTTTTGTAGAGCGTTCAATTTTCTACAAGAATATGTAAAAAAATTAGCTAAAAAGTCAATAAATAAAAAACTGATTTTTTTAGTAGAAGCTTGATGTAAAAATGGAAAGTTTCGAAGCAGAGGACCTTCCCATTAATATTAAGAGCTCATATTTGGTGTGTATATTCTAGAGGTGTCTAGCAATCGATTTTTCGGAGTACAAAATCTAAAAAACGAATTTCGATTTTTTTTGACCCACCTACATTTCCCAAATTTCTATATAAAAAGTCTTAAAAAATTAAGAGCAAGTTCATGCGACGCAGTCGAGCATTTTATTAGGTACCGCGTTAGATTGTATCCAATGTGAAGGAGAGTGAATAGCATAGTACAAAAATGTCTTACTCTAAGTTTTGTATTCTTATTTCTGATTTTATGAGGGTATAGGGATTTTGCAAAGTTTGACCCCAAAATTAAGTATATTCACGCATACGGCATATTTGAATTTCAGCACGTGTTCACTGTAATCATTTTAGTTTTATAGATAATTTGTATTTCTCTTTAAGTTGTAAAAGACATTTCGAATTGACCTTACACCACGCCACCAGTATAGGGGTACCTGTACTCACAAACATGTTGCTTTAGTTATATAAAGTTAAATTGAAATATTTTGAAATCAAAGAATCAATAAATAACAAGCTTTCCTTCATGAATTTATGTTTGCTTTAAATTCTTGGAATATTATATTCATGTACATCACACAAAAGTGTGCAGCTGCAAAGGATGTGTTGTATGCAAAAATATTTTGTTTTTTAATTTTCATTTCCAAATAAAATTGCAAGCAAATGTCGCAATACTTCATTTTCCCATGATAAACATTATAAGTCTCAGGAATTTGCTCTCTGAAAATTGGATATTATAGTAATCCTTGTTTTTTTTTTTTTTTGCTTTTTTATTAAATACAATTTTATATTTTAACTTCCCTTTATAACGACAGAAATCACAGTGAACTTAATGTGAGTTATTGTATTCAAATAACCTTCTAGTGCTTAATGTAGCGCAAAATAAGTTAAATAATTCATGTTGGATAATTTATTACACTCACGCACATACAAAACGGGTTAAAAGTGAAGCAATGTTGGCCAACACAGAGCAGAGTAGTATAGCATCAGCAGGAGCAGGCGGTGTGTAGAGTAGCGCTAGCGATATAAGGTTATACAGGGTGATGCTCACACAGGGTGAATGTATAAATTCCGCATTATGTGATTATGGCACCCAATTGCCATTCCTGCGCTTGCAAATTTATATATGTATATGGAAACAGCAAGCAGATAGTGGTGTGATTATTGAAGAGAAAACTACTTGCTTGCTCCATGGGATAGCTGCGCAAAAAAAAAGTTATAGCGATGCAAGTGGAGCGTGTGCATATATATTTTTATAGTGCTGATGCCTTAACATACATTTTTAGGGTATGTGAACGTGTTATTAAATCGAAAATCGAATACATTTTTCAATTTTACTCCTTTGATAATATTTTTTTTGCTTGTGTTGCTTTCGAAAAGAATTTGGCATTGGAAAAGTTATTTGCATACAATTACTTTAAATTTCAGGCATAAGCTGGATTTTATTTTTTTAACTATCCTTTTTTTTTTTGTTGGTTGGTACATGATTTGTGAGAGGTCAAAAATAAATTAAATAATTTGAAGTCTGTGGAAATAATGGCTTTTGGGAGATTTATTTGAATAAAATTATTCATTAATATTTTTTGTTAACGATTAAGGCGGAGCATAATCAAGGATCCTTTATTTTACTGCGAAGAATTTGAAGAGTGAAAAGGACAACAAAGTCATCATACAGATGTAATAAAATGGTAAAAAGCAAGTGAAAGTAGCTATAAACTGTCAAGAAAACATAAAAAATATTAAATTTTTGTTGGCACACAAGTTGCAAAAAATCAAAGTCAATTAAATTATGGTATTTAAACACATATATAATTTTTACTTTAGTAATTTCATATTAAATTATTTTTTTTTATAGATCTTGAGCTAAAATTTTTAGAAAGACCCTAGATTAAACAGTATTTCCGGTGGAGGCTCTTTTTTATCTCCAAAAAATCGCGAATCAATTATTTTGATGTATAATCAGATTCTGACCCTAAAAAATTATTTATTGTGTAAAAAGTGCTTAAACATTTGAAATTTGAAGTAGGTAATTGAGATTTCTTTAATGTTTATCACAAAAAAAAACATTACTGTTAAAAAAAGAGCCAAGTTTTCCTATATTGAAATTATGCTGGCACAAAAAGTAATGAAATGTAAACTCGGGTAAACTACCAGATCTAACATTCTATTAAATTTCAAGATTTTACAATAGTTAGAAGTGCTCTAAAATATTTGATGAAAATTAATTGAAAATGGGCGTTTATAAACTACCAGTTTTACCATTCTACCAAATTTCAAGATTCTACGATAGTCAGAAGTGCTCTATAATAATTGATGAAAACTCGGCGAAAATGGGCGGTTACCACGCCCAATGAATTGAAAATCTCAAATTTTCGATTTTTTCCTTTGTATACACCACAAGTCCTATCACCATGTAAAATTTCAAGTTTCTACGATAGCGGGAAGCTCTCCATAATTATGATGATCTGTCAGTGAGTCAATGAGTCAGTTACGGTTTTCACGATTTTTGAAGTCCTATATTTTAGAAACTACTGATCGTAAAAAGCTGAAATTTTGTGAGGAATTTGGGTTCGGCCAGCTCAACAAATGTAGCGAGTTTGAAATTTCTGGCATCTTTGGTGTGGAAGTTAGAGTGGGTTCGAAAATGGCCTGAGTTGTTTCCTGTAAATAAGGGTGTAGTGCCAAAGTTGCTAGAGAACTTGGCTGGGCACTACCGTGGCCCTTGATATAGATATTATATAAATACGTTTTTTGACAGTGTCACACCAGTACAAACATTTTGAATTGTTACAAAGTCACATACCTACACATATGCCCACTGCAAACTTAATAGAATTTTTTAATTTTTAATACGTTACAAAGACTTTTCATTCAAAAATCTACAATATATAGCTTCTTAAAGTCACCGAAGAAGACTAAATCGATTTTCTAACGTCACACCCGTTACACCTAATCTACAAAGATAGTGTATAGTGACGTTGCAAGACAATTTGACAAAAAGTGATTTTATAGAATAACAACACTTAAATACAAAGGTTTTGGAGCTATTAAATACCTTATTCCAAAAAGTTTAAAACAAACCAGCGAGAAAAAATGATGTAACTGTGTCACACACGTTACAATGGAAATACCCTTAAGTAGATTTAAAAAAGAAGTACTATGGCAATCTCCGCAAAAAAATATAACAATTAAACGATTCTAATTTGTCAAGATTATTAATACATATCTATTTCCGTACAGAAAAATTTTCAAGTTTAACTTTTGAACAAACAATTTCAGAATTTCATAAAATTCATGGCTTTTTGAACATCGCTAAAATCATTGGAAACCACTTAGAAAATGATTGAATCAAAGTGGCGCCCTTTTGTATCATAGTAGTCACACATTAAATAAACAAAAAAAAACTTGCAGCCGCTGGGGGTTGAATCTGCTATTGGTACCTGGGTTAATAGGCGAGTGATTTAACATCTGTGCTATCTTACAGTTGAAAATTATTGTATTGTAACGATCTAATACATAAGCAAAAGATAATTTAAAGAAAATGTATGTAAATGTTTTTCAACATTGTTTTAATGAATAACGCATTAAATTTTAGTATGCGTTTTTTCACTAAGCTTCAATTAAAATGCCCGAAATCACAACTTAATATTGTGTTTTGTGTAACAGAAATGAACTCAAAAATAAGGAACTTTGAAAAAAATCTGAAATTATTAGCGGCGCATTGTAATTAAAAGATCCTTTGCACAAAAAGTGTATAGGAAAGGTGCATATTTTTTTCTTAAGCAAACCTCAAGCTGACCTGTAGCTAAATTTATGTGTATACAAGTGTTAAAGGTCTAACAATAATATCTCAACTGATGTTATCATCTTCCAAACATGTTCACCTCACTTTATAGCCCTTTACACGAAAAGAACAAATTTTTAAGATAAAATGTGACTCTTTTGGTGATCCCCAAAAAGTTAATTAAAAAATGATTTATCATGCCAAGCAATAAATATTAATAGCCCGAATGCCCAACTATACTAAAGGAGAATGTTGAAAATATATGTGAATGTGTGCTTGTATATGATGCCTGTGTGTTAATATTATGTTCCCAACAATCTCTTCGCATGTCCTCCAGTCTAGACACTATTCTAGCAAACATAATGATTTGGTTGTTTGGCCTGACCATCACAAGCTTCTTGCTAAAAATAAAAAAAAAAATAAACAAAAATGGGGAAATATTATATACAATGGGTAAAATCTCCTCGGACAACAATGCAATGTAATTTTTCATCATCATATAGGTGAAAGCCACCATCACTAAAATCCTTTCCCATGGAGATAGAGTAACCGCCTTCGACCTATAAAAATACCAAAGCTACAACCATACAACAACAAGAAAAAACATCAACAACATTATAATGATTACCTACCTACTAGTTATTATTATTTTTTTTTTTTGTATATATGCTTGTGGATTGCCTTGTTCTTGTGGTGGTTCTTTTTTGTGGAAAGTGGGAAAACGAAAATTGATAAATAGCTTCTTGGATGTTCGGTTAACCCGGATTTCCTCTTTTTCCTTCTCAAAACATTTGGAATATTTATTTCCAAAAATTTGTCAAGGATCAAACTCTTAAAGCCATTATACTCTGTTATACCCTCAACCTTGATGGTTATGTGCATAACTATGTTTTGTATGCATACAAAAAAAAAAACAATATTTTAAGATTTAAGAAAGGGATCATATAAAATTATTCAAATTTTTAAGTGGAGATGTCTTCTTGTATCTAATAAACATGAACAATTAAAATATTTTGATAGACTCTCTCCGGATCCATCGAATTTATTCTGTTAGTGAAGGAGCCCAGATTTCTTCGGAAAATTTTTATTACCTTAGCCACTTTCATACATTCATTATTTATACTATTCAAGAACCTCCACATACTCACGTCCAACGTAAACTAATGGTAAAGAGGACCAGATTCAAATTGTCCTGACATGAGGCCAGACCAATCACAAGTGAGTGTGAGAACCTGCTCGATTCACTAGCCAGCAAAGTCGAAGCTCATCAGATTCTGAAACTGAATGAGTTCTAAAGTAAATGGGTATCCGAATAGGGTTGGTGTCAAAATTTCGCAAACCGATATACCGAGAACCCGAGATCCCGAAAATCCAAAAATCTGAAATTCTGAAAGCTCATAATCCCAAAAACCCAATAGAGCTTTTGATTTCGGAAAATAATACCTACTTGATGTTAACTCGTAAGGTCTTCTTACTCTTCGATTCGACCCGCTTTCAAAGAGGCACCGCTAAAATACAGCCAAATAGCCTGCAACAAAATATAAAAGAAATAAAATGCACGACTGGGTCGCACGAACTTGCTCTTAGAGTTCAAGTTGCTTAAATTTTTAAGACTTCTTATATAGAAATTTGGGAAATGTAGGTACAGTAAAACCCGGATAAGTACCTCACCTTAAATGCCCGGTTTTGTTAGGCACTCAAGCGGGTAAGTTACTTACAAGAACCCGCTTAAGTGCTCATAGGCACTTATCTCTATATTTACTTAAAAATAAAAAAAAAACATGTTTGATTATTAAGAACAGAATCTTCACAAACAAAATAACTTTGAAAGTTTAAAATAACTAACTAGTTAGTTTCTACTTTTAGTAGAATTTTTGAATCTTAAAGCGCTTTAGCAAATGAAGTTTTTCTTACTGCTGAAACTTGTTTCAAATGTGTACTTAAAAGAATTTCCTGCAAGTAAATTCAATCATAAGTATTTGAAATAGAAGGTAGTTAAGCGAGAAAAGCAGTTAAGCGAAAGGTACTTAAAAGATGAGTTTTATATGAAAAAATCCTTAAAATTTTGGTTCTAAAAAACAAAGGCACTTATGCGGGTTAGGCACTTAAGCGAGAGGCACTTATCCGGGTTTTACTGTATATACAAAAATATAAAAGAAAAATATCATAAAATTCGTTTTTCAAAGCAATAAAATAACATCTGAAATAAAATTGTCTTTCCAAAACAAGTATGCAGTTTTATTTGAAATATTAAGATGTATTTTTAGAAAAAAAATTTTAACATTAGAGGTGTTTTTAAAAAAAAACTAATTTTTTATAAAAACCTAGTTTTTTGGAAAAAAAATTTAAAAATAAAATTGGTATGCCATTTTGTAGAAATATATTTAAATTTTTTTAGAAATCCGAAAATAACACCGGCACACAAAAAAAAAGTGTCATGTATCAGCAACCAGACCTATCTTTCTATATGTTTTTGGGAACGCTGAATCCGAATTTCAAGTCCGTTTGGTCCTGTCACCCTCCAGTTTTGAGCTGTGACTGCATTTTGTTTGAATTTTTATGATTTTGTTCGAGTTTTTTGCATTTTTCTCAAAACTGGAGAGTGTTCGAACAAAACGGACCTGAAATTCAAACTCAGCGGGTCCAAAAACATATAGAAAGATAGGTCTGGTTCCTGGTACATACAAATTTTTTTTTGTGTGATGGGGATGACAGCAACATGTCGCGACAGGCCAGCACACAAAAAAAAAAGTTGTTTGTACTAGGAACCAGACCTATCTTTCTATATGTTTTTGGACCCGCTAAATCCGAATTTCAAGTCCGTTTTTCCCGGTCACCCTCCAGTTTTGAGAGAAATGCAACAATGACTCCAAAAAAGGTAAAAACTTCCTTTTTTCGAGTTTTTTGCATTTTACTCAAAACTGGAGGGTGACAGGGCCAAACAGACTTGAAATTCCAATTCAGCGGGTCCTAAAACATATAGAAAGATAGGTCTGGTTCCTGGTACATGACACTTTTTTTTTTTTTTTTTGTGCCGCACACTGGGGATTTTGCGGAAAAAAGTCCAAAATTTAAAGTTCCTCGGAGAATATTTCAATAGTATTTCTAAATTCTAGAATAAAATCTGAATCAAAATCAGAAAGAATTACTAAAATCGGACTTGTAGTTTACTTTTTAGAGCTTTGTAAAGGGACAAGTTGTTGAAAGTATAAAAAACGAAGTGAAAATACCCTCAAATTAAAGCTGTGTAATTTTTTTTAGCTTGAGCCGACTCATAAACTTTTATTTTTCCGTAAAGAAGCCATCGTTTGTCTATTGTAAATCGAAGAAATTATTAATTTTAAAGATGTTAATTATTTTATATAATTATTTAAAGAAAAGAGAAAAAAATGGCTTGATTTTTTCATATTTTTGTATATATTATTTTAGCTACACTTGCCTACAGTTAGAGACTATTAAAAACTTTTTCCTTATGAAATTCCCTTTCGATGAAGGCCAAATTTGGGTGCCACCAGGTGCCACTGCGTTTTTTATTGGCAATTGAAAACTTCATTTGGTCGCAAAAATCATTTTCTTAAAAATTACTTAAAATAACAAAAAAAAATATTAAAAATCAATGGTAACACTTACAGTTATAAATGATACTTTTTTTAAAAGCCAAAATATTAGGCTTAATTTGAGCTTTTAAGTTAAGATCTTTAAGTGAATTGTTTTTAAAATAATCGATTTCAAAGTCAAAATTTTGAAAAAAAAAAATTAAAAAAAACATATCCAATACTATTTTTGACAAGGCTGGGGATTTGAATTCAATTTGAATGATAAAGAACACTGCCTTAATTAATTCCTTACCAAACACTGAAAACCATATGTTTCTATGCCTTCTAGTTTTCGAGAAAATTGAAAAGTAAAAAATCTCCTTTTTGTCAGATTTTTGTTTTTTTGGCTGCAAGCTTGAAATTCTTATCCGAAAGACAAAAAGACAAATATAGAAAATAAAATTAATTCGTAACACATTTTTTTAACAAATCTATGTACTACAATAAAATTACATTTGATTTTTTGAACTTGGCTCAGAAAAATTAATTTTCGTTATATGTAACTGAAATGTATGTATATACCTATTGAAAACTATTCAAATTAAAAACGAGTGAAAAGGGATTATGCGTCTTATTATTATAAATTTTATTAATATTGGGAATTTTAAGCATTTCATGCGAAGATCCAAGCAGAAATTGAAATTATTATTGAAAAATACAGATCATCTGACCCCTTCCTTTATTAAGAAGAATCAGAGTCATTTAATTGAGGAAAAAATGGCTCTCTTAAAAGAATAAACTTTTGAAAAATTTGTATAAAAAATGAAAAAAGTGTTTTTTTTTTAAATAATTTTTAACTATAATTTGGGTTTTTTATTTTGCGTGGACGTGGACCTCGACAACAGTACCTACTATGAGTTATTCTTTTCCATTTAATGTATTTAAAATCGGTGAAGTGGTTCCAATAATACAAAAAAATTTAAAAAAAAATGCTATAAGTAGGTACAAGTAAATTGAGAATCGGAATTCTTTATTACTTTCACAAATTTTTTTAAAAGGGCGTGGCAGTGGGCGGAAATGAATTATAATAATTTCTTACGACGAAAACTGTCATCCCTGAAAATTTCATCCAAATCTATTCAGTGGTTCAGTTTTTATTTAATTTTTTCCGCACTCCCATACAAATTTCCCCAGTGTGTGCCGGTGTAATTTTTTTTCAAAATTTTATTTCTGCTTTTAAGAAATTTCGTTGAAATACAATTTATTAGCAGTTTTTCAGAAAATCAGATTTGAAAAAGCGGTCCTATTGCAGGTACCGTTAATAATGATTAAAAAAATTTAATCAAAAGATAGATAAAAACTAACATTTGAATTTTTTAACTAAATCGTAGGAGCCGTTTTTGAAAAAATTAAATTTTTCCGAAATTAGTACATATACATATGACAGGTACTTGCAGTTATTTTTACTGCAAAAAAAATTAATTCCAAAAACCCCCTCTGAAAAATCTCCAAAAAATGTCAACATATCTACCAAGTTTGAAGTCAATCGGTCCACCCGTTTTAGGGTACCCACTACCCATATCCCAGGTAAAAATATCAAATCGAAGTGTTATTTGGAAAGATTTACTTCTAACTTACCTTAATTATACCTTTTTGTACATAAATATGCAATTGCTATTACATATTTAAGAAAATATTTATTTCCTACACTAAATTAAAGGTATCTTAAACCTTATTCTAAGAAAAACCCTTTTAAGACGGAGAGGTATGTGTGTGTTCATGATGACTTATGTATGCAATCTATTTATCACTCAGTCATTCAATAACATATCATCCGCCTTGAAGATTTTCATCATCAACTTGTCTCTGAGCTTCTTATGAATCCTATTAAATGGACTTCTTATACCTTCAACATTGTTTCTTAAACTGATTTTGTTAAGGAAATAAAAAAAAAAAAAAACAAAAAAGGTTTTTACTCTTTACCTATATGAATACCTCTACAGTCTACATATAGGTAAAGCTAAAAGTCCATCAGCTAGAGGTGAATTCCCAAGTGTATTGCTCTTACTCAAACTCTATGTGTAGGACTAGCCAACTGGCTGTGGCACTGCCTGGCCTGGTTTGGTTATATAGGCTTTTGCTTGTATTTCTGATATTTTCAGATTTTCAGAAATTCCTTATATTATTGAAATTAAATATTCTACGGTTGACTCTTGGCTCTGTTGCCATTACCTTTATTCCTTTTTTTGTTATTTTGAGTTGTGTTGTATTCTTCACCCATGTATCCATGTCCATATAAAGCATTCATCATTAATTCTCGGGTCGAACGAGCTTATATAATTCAATGGAATCAACAAATTTAAGAGACGAATTGATATGTTTGGCCAGAGATAAAAATTAAAGGACCGTCCATTCAATATATATCGGTGTATAGTACAGTGGAATTTTTTATAAAGGTTACCAGATTATTGCGGTAAAATTGTTAATTGTAAATAAATTTACGAAAATGGCTTTAGGATCTACCAGAAAAGTAACGACGAAACATGGTATTGGCATGGCTTTATGAAAATCCTTAAATGTCCTTAAATGTTGAAGAAAATAACTAATGTTTTTAAGGCCATTATTATTTTTTAATGCCTTTTTCTTTAAAAATATATTTTTTTATCTAGAAATAAAAAAACAAAAAATAAATGCTGGTAACCCTGTCATTCTTGTGCTTATTTTTCTCCGTTCCGGCTGCCGAAAAACAATCCAACCGTTCAATTTCCAGTATCCTTCTCAAATTCCTACTTGACCTTCTTTCAATCAATTATGAATGAGATACAACGGGAAACTAACAAAACACTGGGGAGGCCACCTTGTGCCAGCAATAAAAATGAGTTCCAAATTTTTTTCTGTCCCAAGCATAAGAAGAAAGGCAACACCAAACAACACACACCCCAAGACCAGCAGAGTCAGAGTCAAAGTCAGAGCCACCAGCATCCCAAAATCCCGATGTGCATTGAAGGAAAACGAAAAGTTTATAGCTTTTTCTCTTTTGTCATCCTAATGGACCAGGAGCACCATGAGAAGAAGTAAGAAAAAGAAAAGAATCATCAGCAGATCGAGTAGAGTAACAGGAGCTTCAGCAACCAATAAAAAAAAAAAAAAATACACGCACATATAAACACAATCAGAATTTCGAATTACGACAATGATACACAACATTCTTTTAGGCCTTTCCTGGTCGTCATCAAAATGGTACAATGGGAATGGGGGGGGGGGGGGGGTAGGTATCACTTTCAATCACTTTTTAATCAACCATCACTGATATGGATTCGTATCGTGAAAGGCGTTGTGGATGATCACAACTGAATGAATGATGGAAAGTTTTCAATACCAGCCCAAGCCCCATGTGACTTCTAAGGGAAGAGAAAAGAGAAGGACATTTTCGAAGAGCGAATTGATTAATAATAATCGGAACAAATGCCCTATGATCCCAAATGGATGTGCTATTAGCAAGAACACCTGTTTGGTGTTTGTTTGACGACAAAAAAATGAAGCAAATTATGTCATCCTTGAAGGAGAGTTGAGTTGGTTTTGGTATGTCCCTCTATCTCGTCGATAGAAGGAACAAACTTTTTGAAGTAGGAGGGCTGGGTGGTAGGTATTTTTTTTTTTTTTGTGAACTTTTTGATTATTTGATTAGTTTTGTTTTGTAATTTTATTTTTTTTTTTTGTTGGTTGGTTGAAAGCAGGAGATTTTTTGATAGATTCGAATCGATATTTTATTTCCTGATGGTATATTTTGTTCAACTTAATTTTTGAAGTTTTACTTCTTTTCCGGCGGTGGACTGTGAAAATTTACTTTTTGACAAGAACTGTCAAAAGGATTAGCAAGTAGCGCCACCTAGCTCTATTACAAGTACCAATCTTAAATAACTTAGCAGCTACATAGGCATAATTATTGCGCACATTATAATAATTAATGTTCACACGGTAGAAAGTGAATTTCTGGCCAAAAGTCCAGTATACAAATCGCGCTTTACTAAATTTTATCTCTACAATTGTAAATCGGAAATGCAAACAATTTAAAGATGATAATTTCGTTCAATTTTCTCAATTATATTTAACAATTAGATATTTGTTTATTTTTTAAATGAATTCAAAATTTGTTTAAGTTTGTGCTATTTGGTGTGCTTTTTTGTTTTTCTATATAGAGTTTTGCTCAAAAAAAACGAAATCGAGACATTTGAAATCAAGACAATTTACGCATTAAAAACAACAACAACAACTTTAATTGTATAAATATTTGAAAAATCCAGATCATTATCCAGATTTTACTATTATCTCGATGAAAACAGTAGTGCCAAGATACTTTATTTTTTGTTACACAATACCCAACTAAAATTTCAGCTTCGGTTAAGGTATTACAAAAGCTACATTTCAGCTTCTTTTAAACTTTAGTAAGGTTGTTGGGCATGGAAAAAGGAGAACGTTATACAAGTTTGAAACTCTTTAAGAAGTTTAAATGAAGCTTTACCGAAGCTGTGAGATTTGACAGATAGCTTCGGGAGAACTTGTATAGCTCTTTAATACATGTCTTATCGAAATTAAAAAAAAAAACAACTACAAAAACAAAAAAGAATTCTTTTTTACTTTCGGCCATCCTAGTATATTCATTAATGAAATCAAAAACTTAATCAGTTCAAATATCAGAAATGTCAAAAAAAAATGTCTGAGCTAAGTTATTCAATGTCAAAACCAAAAAGTGTCCGAGCTAGATTATTCAATATCAAAACCAAAAATCAATTACTAAACTTGGTAATTTTTGTAAAGCTTGTATAAATTCATTAAGCAGGCTTTTCCGACAACAATTTTTTTTTCGTTTAAGTTTCTTTAACAGTATTTAAACAACTTATTAGAAGTTGTTAAACAAGTTCGAACTTCTATAAGAAATTAAATTCTGAAGCAAGCTCAATACAAGCTGTATAAAAAGTAGTATTAGTAGTAGAGATCTCAATTTATAGAAGCTGTTGTGCTAGTTGGGCCTAGCTCCTCAGATAAACTTTATAAAAATAAATTAATACTTAAATAAAAATCAACATAAATGCAACACAATTTAATTTCTTTTTATTTCTCCTCGTTTTATTTCCACTCCTTTTATATCCTCACTCACCTTTTATTTCTCCTCCACTTGCGTTTGTTGATGACAAACTTTACAGTAGTCTTACAGTGTACTTCTTCCCACACTTATAGGATCGAATACCACTCTCGGCTACTGATGAGAAACTTTACAGGAGTATTTCATTGCACTTCTCATAAGTTTAATAGGAGTAAAAAAGGGGGCCTTTTTGATGATAAACAGGGTTATATGAGTCTTTTAGGTGTGAAATTAGTCATGACGAGAAGCTTCTCACCATCGTTATAACATCGAAATAGTTAGTTGGGTGGCCGTCGGATGTGTGTTCCCATTATCAAAATACTATCCGATCAGCAAATGGCAGCTAGTCTGTCCGGTAAGTTGGTCAATGTGAACCCTCCTATTATGGCATTTTTTTCATAAGTTGTCAAAAAAGAAAATGAGTGCGTTCAGCACATCAAAATCTGTGTGTTTGGGTATGTTTGATTCCCTCATTTTCGATTTCGATTATAAGGCCGTGTGTGAATTGGGTTAAATATTTAACCTCTGTTAAATTTTTGACACTATTGAGGTGAATAAAAAAATTTTCAGTTGTATAGCTTATTGTTTAATATTTTTTTCTGCCTCTTTCTACCATGATACTACTCCTTTTCAATAAAAAAAAAAACATCTGCCAACAAAATTTAACCTGGTCCCAGAGCCCATTAAATTTTTAACAACTTAACATTTTTATTCACCACAATAGTGTCAAAAATTTAACAGAGGTTAAGTATTTAACCCAATTCAAAAACGGCCTAAATCTTTTTTTGGGGAGATTTAAAGGCTTGGCCACACCGGAGGGTATGCGGTATAGCGGTAACGATATTTGTACTAAAAAAATTCCACACCTGAACGTTGATGTGTCAGTTTGGAAATTTTTTCATACAAGTACCCTCACCGCTACCCGTACCGCTACCGCATACCCTCCAGTGTGGCCAAGCCTTTAAAGGCTTGGCCACACCGGAGGGTATGCGGTAGAGGTACGGGTAGCGGCAACGATATTTGTATGAAAAAAATTCCACATTAGAACGTTGATATGTCAGTTTGGAATTTTTTTCATACAAGTACCGTTACCTCTACCCGTACCGCTACCGCATACCCTCCGGTGTGGCCAAGCCTTAAGGCTTGGCCACACCGAAGGGTACATGCGGTAGCGGTACGGGTATTTGTATGAAAGAAATTCCACATCTGAACGTTGATGTGTCAGTTTGGAATTTTGTTCATACAAATACCCGTACCGCTACCGCATGTACCCTCCGGTGTGGCCAAGCCTTTAAAGGCTTGGCCACACCGGAGGGTATGCGGTAGCGGTACGGGTAGAGGTAACGGTACTTGTATGAAAAAAATTCCAAACTGACATATCAACGTTCAGATGTGGAATTTTTTTCATACAAATATCGTTACCGCTACCCGTACCTCTACCGCATACCCTCCGGTGTGGCCAAGCCTTAAGGCTTGGCCACACTGGAGGGTATGCGGTAGCGGTACGGGTAGAGGTAACGGTACTTGTATGAAAAAAATTCCAAACTGACATATCAACGTTCTAATGTGGAATTTTTTTCATACAAATATCGTTGCCGCTACCCGTACCTCTACCGCATACCCTCCGGTGTGGCCAAGCCTTTATATTTGTATGGTAAATCAAGTGATTTACCCCCCTATTCTGGCAAACCTCACAAGTCACAAAAACCTCACAAGGTGATCATAACTCGATTTTGTAAGAATTTATTTCTCACAAACTTTTTACTAGCAAAAATCCAACTTGTGAGTTGTGACCTCCTTCAGAGCAGATCACAAATTCGAAAGTTTTTGTGACGCGAAAACCTCACAAAATCAAAATCAGCTCACCTTGTGAGGTCCTCATAACTTGTGAGGTTTGCCAGAATAGGGCCATTAGAGGCCGTAGGCAAATCACCCAATTTTTTAAGATTTTTTCGGAAAAATAAATTTTTTAACTCACCACAGCTGTAAACCAAAATCGAAAAAGTGAATACGGTGGCACTACGGTAGGGAAAAATTCCAAGCCGGAACAGTTCCACAAGGGAAATTGTATGAAAAAAAATTCCAAACCGGTGATTTACGTCAACGTTCACGTGTGGAAAAATTCCAAGCTGGAACGGCGACGACCGACGTTTACATGAGAAACTTTTCCACACGTGAACTTTGACTTTCTGGTTTGGAATTTTTTCATACAACTACCCGTTCCCGTAGGTACGCATCTCTTTCTGGTGTCGTCATTCCATTACTACTATTTGCCAAAAGAGAAAAGTGCAAATTTACAAAGTCATTTTGTGACAAAATTTTAAACAAAGATGCAAAAAACATAAATTTGGTTTCAAAACCATTTTTATATTTTTCTTTAAACATAAAATGAAAAACAAAATACGCAGAAGTAATTCTTCACGTATGATAACCCTAGACGTTCTTCA
The DNA here is from genome assembly GCF_945859705.1 of Episyrphus balteatus. Lineage (NCBI taxonomy): Eukaryota > Metazoa > Arthropoda > Insecta > Diptera > Syrphidae > Episyrphus > Episyrphus balteatus. The sequence goes on along the minus strand of NC_079136.1, from coordinate 27,816,335 downwards.
CGTGTGAACAGGCACAATAATGCACACAAAAATAATGCACATGTAGCTGCTGAGTTATCTACGCTATAGGAAAATGTCATTTTTCTAGTAGTGTTTTTTTTTATTTGAATTTTGACATAAGATTCTTGTTTCTTGTAGTTTATTTGAAAGTACACACAAGTTGTTGTTGTTCACTCAAAACCTTCAATATAAATTGATTACATAGGCAGCTTCCCTGCAAGAATGAAAAGCCATACGGGTAATTCCATGAAAAAGTGGACACGAATTTTGAACAAATTATGCAGTCATTTTTACTTTTTTTATTAGAAAATTACTATTTATAAATAGCAACATAAAAATTCAGGGAGTTTAATAATCTTAAAGCATTTTTATAGCATAAGCTTGATAGCAACAGAAGAATTTCACATGAAAATGACGGAAAAACAAGCAAACTGAAAATATGATGAGTCTAATAGTGACGATGACAATATCCCCTGGTGAGTGCTAAAATAAGTTAACATTTAAGCAAGCTTCGTTACACACTATTCGATTAAAACAAAACTTGAGTGAAAATGCATCTTTTTTTTACTTTTGGAACCACAAATCACAGGTAACATGAGTTACCAAAATAATGTAACGTGAGTTACCTAAATATTTAAAAAATTTTCCTTGAAATATTGAAAAAATGTTTGGTTTTGTCACTCATATTTAAAGCTTGTAATTTTGTATGTATGGAATCTTCATTGAAAACAAATTAAGATACTTAATTTCACATAAAAACTTCATACTGTCGGACCCTTAAAATTCGTGTCCGATTTTTGTAACGTGAGTTACCATCAAACTTTTATTTTTCCCAAGTAAATGTTAAAAATAAAGACAATTTTTTTAGTGAATTATGAAAGTAATAGTTATGCTCCATTCATGGATAGTAATTTCGTATCAATTTACATTAAAATTGAAAAAAAAAATATTTATGTGTTGGAAATTTTTGTGAATGTAACGTGAGTTACCATGGAATTGCCCATACACAAACTTCTTCTAAAATCGAATTAAAATCGATCTCATTGCGTTTTACTTGTCGTAAATAATTCGCGAAGTCTGTTGTACTGAACAAAAAATCGATTCTTTTTTAATCTACATAATTATGTGAAATAAGATGTGAAATTTTTGAAGAGCCTAGTCGGCTTTCTTTAATCAGAATGGTATTGTTTTCTATTGCAATATCATTAGTCCTGAACTTATTAGGTAGGGTAGAGTTGCCTATTTTCGGCCGTCTCCAGTTTCCGGCCACCTTTTGGAAAATCGTTATAGCTAGGGATTTCATAGGGTTTATTCCAAAATTTTGTTCTTATGCTGTTTTCTTATTTGTTAGAACAGCATACGAGGGAAAATTTGGAATAAACGCCTTCGAAATCACTAGTTATAACGATTTTTCGAAAGGTGGCCGGAAACTGGAGACGGCAGAAAATAGGCAACTCTACCCTATGTTATTAGAAATTAATGAACGTTATTAGAAATAAAATTTGTAGTTTTGCAAAAAAAAAAAGTGAGAAGTAAAACTTCAGTCGCGTGTACATGTGTACACACACGTTTTTTTTGTTTTGTGTTTTTGTGTGACCTAGATTTATGTTATGGTAATTTGATTGCGGTTAGTGATGGTAGAAATGTGGGTATTGGGAATATATACAAATATTAATGAATTTTTGACTTAATATTTTTTTAAATTTTATTCAAATTGTTTTAGAAAAATTTTCAATCACCATCAATGCAAACGGGACCGAAAATCGCCCGAAGAATCTTTCACTCAAAATAAAAAAAGGAGTTCTTATCATTATTTGTCAAAACTCATACCTCCCAATAATATACATTATGTACATCACATCAGGAATGGGGTGGTAAAAAGTTTTGAATATTCGGATTATTTTTCCATTCAGAAAATATCAAGCAAAAAGGTAGGTAGTACCTATTACTACCAACCTGCTACTACTACGGACAAATTTCTTTATTCATAGTAAAGCATTTTTCTTTTACCTAATGAATAAAAGAAAAGAATTTTTTAGAAACAAAAATTTGAAAATCGTTAGATCCTAATTTAGAAAAAATTATTTTTTTATAAATAAAATTTTTCTAAGATTTTTCAAAAAAAAAAATCTGGTATGCCATTTTGTAGAAATAATTAAGTAACACTTAAAAACGAAATTTCGAAATATTTCACTTAACCCGTTTTCAAAAACTTCATTTTATATATAATTTTATTTTTTATTTCAAAAGTTTGGTTTTAATTGTAACACTACACAAAATAAATTGCACGACTGGGGTCGCACGTACTTGCTCTTATGGTAAAAGTTACTCTAATGTTAAAGTTTAAAATTTGATATTTTCACGGAATTTCGTTAGTGGTGTAAAAAAAATAAAATCTGTTTTTATAAATAATTAAATGCCGTTTTAAATGATCTTTTACAAAAAACTAAGTATGCCATTTTATTTCTAGTATAAAAAGGAATTTTCAGAAAAAAATTTTCGAAAATCGTTAGAGCCGTTTTTTAAAAAAATAATTTTTTATATATAAAAATTTTCTAACATTTTTCAAAAAAAAAGTTGATATGCAATTTTGAATAAATAATTAATTTACACACAAAAACAAAATTTCAAAATTTTTCACCAACTCGTTTCCAAAAAATTGATTTTTCAAAAAAAAAATTTGAAATATTTTTTAAAAATCCAAAAATGTGTTTTTTTGAAAAATTAAAAATTTTTTTAAATAATGATTGTTTAAATGTTTCTGTATTAAAAATTTGGTCGAAATCTGTTTTGTCGTTTTTGAGAAATTCATAAATCCAAAAAACCGTTCTATGGCAGGTACCGTTAATAACGGTACAAAAAATATTTTTTTTATTATCAAAGGAGGCTCTTATCTGTAACAGTAAGCAGAAAAATTTTAATCAAAATCGTTAGAGCCGTTTTTGAAATAAATCAACTTTTCTGTTTCCGTTATATGACAGGTACCGTTAGTTTTGGTCCTAAAAAAAAAACTTCAATTTCTCCTCTAGGGAATCACCTAAAACTGTTAACGACCAAGTTTGAAGAAAATCGCTTCAGTAGTTTAGGCTGTAGCTCAAGGTTCTTACAGACAGACAGACAGACAGACAGACAGACAGACAGACAGAATTGCCGGACCCACTTTTTTGGCATTCTCCATCATCGTAATGTCATGTAAAATTGTTATCTCGAGTTCGATTTTTTTTACGAATCCTAAACTTGCCCTATAGTACCTATATCGCAAGTAAAAATTTTAATAATATCGTTGGCGTGGTTTTTTGAAAAAAATGTATTCAACTATTCGCGTTCACTTTGTTGACTGCGCCGGCCAACCTTTAGAACAGGCATGTCAAACTTAATGGTAACAAGGGGCCAAAAAAGCGAGATAAAAAATTTTTGTGGGCCGCAGAACATGTTAAGCTACAATTTTTATATGTAAAACAATTTTGTAAAAAAAAACAGCAAAAATGATGAAACTATTTTTTTTTTTTTTTTTCATTTATAATTTTTTGCTCAGACCAAAGTTAGTTATTCAGGATTTTATAGGTAACTCATTCCTCTTAATGATTGAAATAACTGCTCGCTTCGACAGGTACCTACTGTGAAATTTGCAAACGATTTTATATGGCAGTTTTCAAGTGCACAAAAATATACTTATAAAATCGGGCATTTCAACGAATTTGGAACTTACTTTGGAGTCAAATTAGAAATCGCTTTCCTCTATTTTCACATAATTCGGCATTAACTCTATGTTTATGGAACAAATCGAAAAAAATCAAGCGAACTTGTTTTTCAAGAAATATTCAATTTTATAGTTTAGATTTTTTGCGTAGTATTTTTGATACGTCAAATCCTAGTTTATCTTCTGATGTTCCAAAAGAGCTAGGTTGCATTTGAATGCACATTTGCATTTGAATGTTGCATTTGTTCACATATTCGTTATATTATGAATTTTCCTCGCAGTTTTGAGTTTAACTCAGATACATTTTTTGTTACATCTAGGTAAGTACCATGAATTATAAACTCTGCAACCATTTTAGATAGCAAGACATGCTGTTAATTTTATCATTAAAAACTAAAAAATTCCCAAGCCCCTGAATCGTTGCTAGGTTAACTCAGAATATTCGCTTCCTAGTTCCCTTTAAGAAATCACATAACTTACCCTGATTTAAGCCACGAGATCTTATAAAATTTGTTATTTTTTTTTTTGGTTTTGTCCCAAATTTATTTGTTGATTAGGAAAAAAAGGAGGTGCATGTGTGTCGAAAGCTGTGAACATAAAATCTAAATTATAATTTAAAACTGAAAATTAATAAAAATTTGGACTGGGCCGCAAAGTTATTCGTTGGGGGCCGCATGCGGCCCGCGGGCCGCAAGTTTGACATACCTGCTTTAGAAGATTCGCTCAAAGAAAATGCCTGAAAGTTGTAAAATTGGAAGGGAAGGGCCAGGATTTTGTTATAATTTTTGTTATAAAGACGAATTAAACCAAAAAATTATTACAAATTACACACTAAAAATACCAATTAATTGTGAAATGCAATTAGTTGATGAGTTTCATTTAATTAAAAATTTAATATTCAAAGAAAATAAGATAGCTTTCAAACTACGGTGACGGTAGTAAGTCCTTTTCTTTAAATAATTTATTGTAATCACTTATTTGTATTTATTAAAAGGATGTTCCGGTATTTAACGCATAATTCAGGAGAATAGGAGGAGCGGGAAAAACCACATAGTTAGCTTTCCATTTGAGAAAAAAAAAAATGCATGACTGAGTCACACGAACTTGCTCTTAGGGTGCAAGTTGCTAGAATTGGTAGGACTTTTTATATAGAAAATTAGTAAATGTAATTATTGTAGGTATATAAAACAAAAATAAAAATAGAAAAAACTTAAAATAACGTTTTTCAAAATAATAAAACAACATCTGAAATCAAATTTCCCTCCAAAACAAGAATGCAATATTATTTATTTTATTAACATATTTTTAAAAAAATTCAAAATCGTTAGAGCCATTGTTTAAAAAACTAATTTTTTATAAACGATTTTTTGAAAAAAAAGTTTAAAATAAAATTGGTATGCCATTTTCTAGAAATCACTAATGCACTCATCTAAAACCAAAATTTAAAAAAAAAAAAAAATTCGATGTCCGGTTTTCGAAAATTTGAATTTCAAAAATAATTTCAATTTTTTTTTAAATCCAAAAATTTTTTTTTTCAATTTTTTTTTTTGGTAACCTATATAAAAATTATGTTAATGTTTAAAAAAAAAATCGTTGAAATCGTATTAGTACTTTCGTAGAAAACCGGATTAAAAGAACGGTTCTATGGCAGGTAACGTTAAGGGGAGAAATTATTTTTTTTTTCATAATAAATTTATTTATCAACAGAAGAAACTATTTTTAGTGGTCTTAGCCTTAAATGAAGTCTCAAAAGTCCCTAGATAGTCGTCCCGAAACCTACGCGCTCCGAACCTACCACAGATCGAAAACGAAAACTTAAAACGCATTTTTCTCGAAACGCGTTTTTTTCCGCGCCGTGCAACGTAACTCAAAAACTAATGAAGCTATCGACTTGAAATAAAATTCAAATTACTGTTGGCTTAAAAAAATTCTTATTTTGTTTCTAGGCATGGTAGAAATATGATTCATACGTCATATAAAAGGTGAAATAGCCTTTCAGATGATATAAAATTTACTATAGGTTGTCATTTAAAAAAATATATTTAATGGTGTTAAAAGAGAAAAATGTTTGATTTTTTTACTTTTTTGATGAAAAGTGATTTGGTTTGAAAAAAATAAGCTCTTTTTGTAGATGTTGTATAGACATGGATGATTTAAATATTTTGAGTTGAAACAATAAGCTTTCAGACGATATAAAATTAATATAGGTTGTCATATAAAAAACTTGTATTTTAAGGAGATAGAATAAAAAATAGGTAGATTTTTTCTTTTTTTTTGCAAGAAAAAAATTTTTTTAAGGTTTCACTTCTACCACGTGTGAATTGCACACATGACTTTTTTTTTTTACGAATACATAACTTGATATATGTATTGTATAGTACCTACATATGAACATATATCACAGGTAATACCTAATAAATAAGGAAGCTTCTAATTTTCGTTTTAAAAATCGGTTCAGTGGTTCTTAAGTTATAAATCATGTAACTAGTTCAAAATATGTTTTTTATTCAGATACTAAGAATTTCTGTTCAAAAATACCTACGTAATCCAGCTTGTCTTGCTAATAAACCAGTTAAGTAATACGTATTACCCTGCACACTATACCTAAGCTTAAAACCTTACACATAAACAGCTATACACAATTATTATTGTCTATATTCATTATATGACTTCTCTTTGTTTCAAAATGCTTATAAAATGAATTACGCTTTAGGAGAAAAGGTTTTAACACGGTTAGGTTATACTTATATATAGGTACGAGTAGATATATATTCCCCAAAGTGACTGAACCCCGTCCTCATTGTTGTCGTTAAAATTAACGTTTCTCTAGAGAAATTGCTAAGTACCTGCTACCTGACTATCAAGGTTCACTCTTGAGTGCCATCCCCGTGTCTTTATATAACGTCTTCAATGAAGAAACGAGGTCGAAAAGGTGTAAAAGCTACACACAACACTTCATTGTAGCTTGCAGATTGCCAGTTTCATAATTTTGCGCTAAAACTTGTCGAAGAAGCAGTTAGCTGTTTTTTTTTTTTTGGTGTGGTGTGGTTGGGATGGTTAAATTCCCTTAACTACCTACCGCTTCTAGCTGCTTCTGCTGCCGCTATACTACACTACTGTATTGCTGCCATGCCATATCAAAAGGCATTTAGGTTTTAGGTGAATCGGGGTTGCAAAAGCGGATATGGGAAAGGTAGAGGTGGGTTCGGTGGGTGGTTTGTTGTTGGGCGCAATTACGCTAAACGAAATAAAAACAAAATTTTACTGGGACACCGAAATGCTATATACCACCACCGACCGCACCGCCTTTATCCGCCCGCATTTTGCTGTCTTATACGCGCTGGCCTAACTACAGTTTGTATTTGCTGCAAGCCCCAGGGTTTGTTGTGATGGTTAAAAGCAAAAGCAACTAGGCTGAGTAGTATTTTTAAGCTAAGGCCAGCTAACAGCCAAGGTGTGTACGTTTTAATTAAAAGTGATACATGAGGAAATAATCATAATTTTAATTAAGTAATGGTAAATAGACGGTTTTGAATGTTTTCAGCACGCTTTTTTTGAGTTGTGCCCGCTATTTACGCTGAGATGCCATTTTCCTTGGAGTGTTACACTCTTTGTTAGCGGTAATTATAAGTTCATATACATAAGTATATAAATGTTCAACCCAACCTTGTTTTTTTTTTTTTTTCGTTCCATTATAAAGTCGAAATCTCTTAAGCAGAATGAAGTCCTTCAAACATAACTTTTTATGGTCTTACCTCGAAAATTTTAACGACTTTTCTGATGTGCGCTTAGTGTATATGAAAATTTGTTTATTTTATTTTTTTTTTCTTCCTCTATTTTTTTCGCCTAAAATCATGAGAGAGGTATGCTATATCTGTGTACCTAGTTAAGGTTATAGATTTTTATTTTTCCATAAGGTGCAATGGTAGATATAATATTGAAATGCTTGTTGAATTAAGTAAAGTTGCTTGTCAACATACAAAAAAAATTAGAATTATAATGTCCATGAAGGAAAAATAAATTCCATTGGGAATATGAATAGATATAAAAGTTTAAAAGCTGGTATTGAAGAACAAAACGTAACTTTTTTAAGTATCACAACAAGAAGTGAATAAGAGTAGAGAATTTGGGTACCTATACCACTTTTGATAGTATCATGAAGTTCCTTTGTTCAGATAAGAAATTTAAAAAAAGTTGTAATGTTAGCTAAAATCTTATTAATTTTGCACTCAAAAACTTTTATATTGTAAATTTTTACAATCGAAAATGTAAAAATATTAATCATTTATGCATGAGACAATCGAATATGGTGAGAGTAGGCAGGAGCGTACACACCATTGGGGCAAGCGGGGCGTTGCCCAAGGCATCCAACACGCCAGGGCCCCGATTGGAGACAATGCACAGAATGCAAGTTATTATAAGTAACGAAACAAAAAGATAAGATATTTGACATGAATCACTTCTAACACAAGAGAGAAAAATTATATTCTTCAGTGTAATGCATAATGAATTGGTAGCCAGCCACATAATATTTCATCTCAAAAAATAAAATATTTCATCAGGGGCCCCAAAAAATTATATATTATCTTGGGGCCCCAAAAAAAATGTGACTTGAATAATCTTAGCGGCCAACAAATGATATATCAGGGACATCATTGAAAATAGGGGCGTATAGGTACGTAATTTTTTATTTGCTCTTTTCTACCTATATCAAAGGGGCCTCCAAATATCAAGTGAGTCCCAAAATTTAATTTTACCCTGGGGCCCCGGCAACTTAGCGTACGGTTCTGCGAGTGGGTAAACTTGATTTGAGTGCCTTGACTAAGTTCAAGTTTGATTTTATTAGTCGCCTAGCGTGGGCTTCATGTTTAAATTTGTAGTGACACTGAACTAAAGATTGTTTTCACCAAATAAAAAGAACTTGATTTATGTATAGGTTGAGGACAAATTTAAGTAGCAAGGTTTCGAGCAAAACAACCATGTAAATGACATGAACTCGCATATACAAATTAGATTTTCGAAAATTCGTATGTAAGAAAGTAGTAAATGTCTCTTCAATAAGGAAGACAAAACTTCTTCAATTTTGTTAGAAAGATCTGTAATAGTAACATGGACAAAACTTACACTGAGGGAAAAAAACAACTTAAAATCAACGAAAACCACGTTGATTCAACTATTTATCAGAATGATTTTGCCTTGAAAACGAAAATTTTAAAATCAAAATAGAACATCGTTAGTTTAACACTTTAAAAAAAAGTTTAACGTTATAAAACATTTTTAAATCAAAGTTGTTTCAACTTTGAAAAAAAAGCATCAATTATTAAAAAAAAAAAGAAAAAATTGGCAGCCGTTGGAGATCGAACCATTAACTCTTGGGTCACTAGGCGAATGCTTTACCACTGTGCTATCTCACTGTTGGAAATTAGGGTGATAAAATGCAATAAATGTATTTTTTTGGTTTTATAATTAAAAGTTTTTAAGCTTAATATCTGTTAATTCAAAATGATACAAGCATTTCCAAATTTTAAAAAGCATTCGGTCTAAATAAATTTTTTGTAAGAATTATTAAACTAAAAAAAAAATATTTCTCTTTAATTCCTTTGACAGGCCTATTTAATAAACTAATTAATAAATCAATTGGGTATTAAATAAAATGCACGACTTGGCCGCATTAACTTGCTCTTAGAGTTCTAGTTTCTAAATTTTTTAAGACTTATATGAAATTTGGTCCTATACCTACTGAAAAAAAAAAATTACTTACTTTTTTCAAAATTGGGCTAATGCATATTTTAATTAAAACTAATTTATTATTTTCCCAACATTTCATTTACCTTTGAAAAATAAAATTCGTTTTTCAAAGAAAATAAAAAACTTTTAAATCAAACTCAGCTCCAAAATAAGTATGAAATTAAATTTCTTGAATTAAGATGAATTTTTAAAATAAAATATTCCGTTTTTAGGAATAGTCATAGCATGGATCCTTGTGCAACTTTTGCTCTTGTTTTCCTTGTTGTTGAATTTTAGCTTCCGATATGGCATATGGGCGTAAAAGATGGAAGCTTAACACGAATACCGAAAAAATAAAGTTGGTAGATATTGTGCATTAGTCCCTGTATCCAAATACTGTCTAATATCTTTTCGATACCAAGGTTCTGGTGTGGTGGTAAAAAATGTGGTGGTGAAAACAATAAAAAATGAAGCTGAATATAAAATTTTTTTCCGTAACATAAAGGAATTTAATTTTATCTTATTTGGTTCTACCGAATTTAATTTAAGAAAACTATTTTAAATACCTAACTATTTTTTTCCAAGAAATTTTTTAAAAATATACAAAAGGATATTATAAAGAAGTGTTTCTCTGTTTACCACAATTACACGAAACTCAATAGTTCAAAGTCAACATTTTGACTAAGGTCAAGCGTATTAGTCAAACCAATAATATGTTAAAATTTAAAGAAATTTTTAATATTGTTCCTTTGTTCTCTATTAGATATTTATTTATAAATACTCCAATTAACTAATAACATTATACTAGATTTAAGATTTTTTTAAAATATTATTCCTTCCAAATTGTATTAGAGGCACTATACCAACTACAACTTCCTTAAAACTAATTCCTACTTAAATGATAACGAACTTTTTTGCTGATTTATTTAAAAAAAAAAAAAATTAGCCGTCAGTTAAACCTTTGTTACAGCTTATGCCTAAGAATTTTTTTTTTATATTGATTAGGTTTAAAAATCATCAGTTTTATAAAAGAAAATTCATGAAGGATTTAAAAAGAATAATCTTTTTTTCAATAAAAAGTATAAAAAAAAAAATGTTTCATGTGTTTGATTTTTTTTTTTTTGTTTTCTAGAAAATCCTTCCATATCACATCAATCAATATTTCGATCTGACCAAAAAAAAAATCCATTCAAAAACATTTTTAAACCTTATAAATGATGTATAATTTGTTTTTATTTCAATCTTGCTACCTACCTTTATTAATAAATTACTTAATTTTTTTCCACAAAAACCACCACATCATACAAACAAATAAAATAAACTCATATTCCATTGAATTACTGTATCAAAATATTATTTTCAACAATAATAATTCTTAATTATGTGTATTATATTCTGTTAAAAAAAAAAAACAATTGTATGCAAAAAAAAAAGAAAACAATCCAAAATTGTATGAAATGTGTGTATTAATAATAATCTTTTCCATGACTCTATTCATGGTAATTATAAATGTAAGACAACACATTTAACAAAAAAATAAAAATACAAAAAACAAACAACAACAAAAAAAAAATAATATGCTTTTCAACTAGCCTTACCCATTTTTGCGCCTTTTATTCAAACTCGCATTGTATATGCTCATTCTTTTATTTTTGTTTTAATTTTTTGTTATGCATACAATCATAAGCTTCATTTTCCTTTCGTTGAATATAATTTTTCTTTTTTTTTATTTTTTTGTTTTTATTCTGTATGAATTCGCTCGACGTCGTCGTTATGCCATATAGCGGTGAGAACAACAACAGTTGAAAAAAGAGTAAAATACAAAAAAAAAAAAAACATTGCAAGAAAAAACAAAACACAAAAATTCAAAAGCAAATATAGAGCTCAGCTATTCAGCATAAATCCTTGAGCCAGGCTGTGAGTTAAGTTGAGATGCCCTATCTTTTATATCGCTTTGTATATTTTGTACTGTTTTTTTTTTTTACTTTTTTTTTACTGTGCTGCTTGTTTGCTTGTCAGAGGCTATAGCAATAGGCGAACAAAAAAAAACCTAAAAAAAAAAAGAACTGAAAATGAATATCATACTGCCCTATACATATTCATAACTTTGGACGAGAAATAAAAGACTTCTTCATCCCTGCTGCTGCCGGCCTGCCTACAACACTACCTACTACACTACCCTTCTGCAAAAAAAAGTTCTGAAGTTTCCTTCTATTTTTCTTTTTTTTTTCGTTTTTTTTTTTTGTTTTTCTTTTCCATTTGGGTATTGTGTCAAAAATGAGTGCGACTAACTTCGTAATTATGCAAAAGCTTAAAATAGTACCAAAATCAAATGGTTTCGAAGCAATTAAAAAGTTTTTTGTTACAATTTCACAACAATATAATATCTCGGGACACTGTGGTGTATGAGTAATATTTTGTTTTGTTTTTTATTTTTCTTTTGTTTGATGCATTTTTTTTTGTTAAATTGGAAATATATTTATTTTAAATATCAATTTATAAAAAGAATTAAATGATATGACATAAAAATATAAAAGGACATTTTCCAATTAATCAGGATTTGTTCCCTTGTTCAGCAAATATCCACGAATCTCAAAATAAACTTCCCAAAATATTGGGAAATTTTGTAAGGGGCACCTCCATACAATTCTCCTTCGATAAAAAGGACTATTTTTAACTCCGTGTATTGTTTTGGGAAATTTTCCATAAAAGGATGTTTATTCGGCTTCCGAAAAGGACATTTTTATATTTACAAAATACTCATGGTTATTTGTATAAAAGGGACACAAAATCATCTTGGATATATTTTTTTTAAACAATTATTAATATAAATTGACAAATATTTATAATTTCAAGGATATTCTTTGATATTTAGCTATAAGTTTTATCTTTTTCGGACAAAATTCCGAATATAAAATCGGCTTTTTCTTGAGAGAAAATGCCAGAATATATTTCAGTCTTGCGCATTTAAAACTCCATTTCGGAATCAAGCACCCATGTTATAGTTGTGTCTCTCTTGTTATCAAGAAAAACAAATCACCAATACTTAAAACAGTTATGCGAAGGAAAAGAGACCGAATTTCGGCATAAATTATTAATGAGCGCAAAAATCTACAACCAACACTTGGACAAGAAAAATATTGAGAGGACTCAATTTGTATCCTTTTTGAGAATTTTTGGAAAACTTTTTCACTCTCTCAAATACTATGATGGCCAGAGTGTTGATAGAAATTGCATTTCATATCTCTCAAGGATCCTTTTTGTAGCTAAAACCGTTATACACACATGTTTGTAGATAATATTGGCAGCAAGGATTTTGAATGAATTTCGCTCGTTTTGCTCTCCGAAAAAAAAAATTCATCTCTGTATGTTTTGGTATTGCCTTCTCTATACACTGTACACTGGCTCTGTGCCTGTGATGTGTGTTGGGTAGTATGCTTTATGCCCAAACACAATTTCTATCATCATCGCCATCTCCAGCGTCGTCGTTGTCGTCGTCGCTGTTGTGGTTGTCACGGCTTTATTCATGTCGTCGTGTATCCTCGTGGGTTTTTGAATGTTTCTTTTTTTTTCTTTTTGCTTTCGTTTTGCTTTTTTTGTGTTGTTGTTGTTGTAGTATTCAACTCTGTATAGTCCTTGCACACAAAAAAAGTGAAAAACTTCGAAAAAGCTTTAGTTAGAACAGCGTCGCCTTACGGTTTAGTACGTTATATTAAAGTAAGGATCCTGTTGTGTGTAACTCTGTTATTATTGCGATTAATCTTGCATATAGTTCCTGTTGTAGTACATCGGCGTGTTGTTTTTTTTTTTGTATTCTCTCTGTATTTCTGTTATCAATTCCATTTTGTCCTTTACGAAGAAACATAAAAAAACCCTTTAACAAATAATTGTAGGCTTCTTAAGATGGTTAAAAATTAAATGAAATATGAAACAATTAATACCAAAACAGAGGAAAAATAAAAATGCTTCAAAAAGATAATCCTATTAGCCATAATCATCATCCAGCATCATAACAATAGCAAAACATCATCAGCTACACTAGCGCCACTCGTTGTATACACGGTATACTGTGTTGTTAACCTAGGTCCTTTTGAATGGAAAACTTTTCAGTGGTTTCAGATTATCTCCAGCTTTGATAACAGGAAGTTGCATCCATTTGAGAAATCCGGGTTTTTGATTTTGGTTTAAATTTTTTAAGCGGTCTTTTGCGGAAGTTGATGAAAGATAACAATAAAAAAAAAAAAAAACGAATGCTCTCTCATACAATTTTATATAAAACCAATTATTTGGGTTTTTCCTTTTAGCTATCAGAGATATCCTTTTTGAGTATTATATTTTTTTTTCCTTTCCGGTCGGGTGCCATTTTTTCTTTTTAAAGCTACCGGGTTTAGGAGCTACTGTTGATAAATTTAATTTGAGAAAATTATTTTTTTTGTCGTGATATTAATTTTTGTTTTATTTTTTATTCTGCCTTTCTGGTGTGAGAAGAAATAAAAAAAAAAAATATTTAATAAAAAATAATAAATTATAATCAATTTGTGTTTATAAAATAAAAAGTTATAATTAATTATCAACAAAGAAATAATATAATGTTGGCGATGTCAACATTGATGATGCCAGCACCAACAATGGCAATTGGGGCACCACAAATAGCTATGGGCCCACACAAGCCACCTGAAGCTAAATTGCTGGCTATACATCCAGCTCACAATCAGGTACAGCAACAACAGCAGCAACAACAGCAACAGCAAATTCAACATAATGGACAACATATGCAGCAACAGTCTCAACAACAGCAACAACAACAACAACAACAACAACAGCATCAGCAACAGCAACAACAACAACAGCAGATGCAAATTTCAACGAGTATTAAACAAGGTAAGTTCATAAAGTTTGTGTATTTTTTTTTTTTTCATATTGAAATTCTTTGAATTTGAGGGAATTCCTTAAACTTTTTTTTTGTTCTCTTGAAAAATATAATAGTAGGTATATATGAAGATTATGAGTAAGTTTTTTAATTAGGTAGAGGTTTGAAATTCTTGATTCTAGAATTTTTTTTTGGGAAGCATTCCAATGTTATGAAGTTATTCTTATCAAAAGGAAGTTATTTCAGAAAAGTTTTAAACCAAAGTTTATATGTTTTGTTTTATATAGAATGTTTTATGTTTCTAAGAAAATCTTGAATATTGAAATATTTGTTGCAAATTTTTAGTTAGCAATTTCTTAATATTAGATTTGAAATTTATTAAGATTTAAAAGGAGGGCTAGAACTAAAGGTTAGGTGGTGGATCATTAACATATAATTAATTTAATTTTGATACTTCAAAAATTCAAAACATTTGTATAGAGATAAATTTATTTAATAATGCTATTTGTTCTATTTGACTTTACCTGTGTAGCTATAAAATAATTAAATTTAGAAAAAAATAATAATTGAATAAGATGTGTCTATGAATTAATGTTTGACTAGGTCGACATTCTTGCTCTTATGATTTAGTTTTTCTTAAATTAATATTGCTTTTAGTTAAAAAAAAATAAATCAAAACAAATTAAAATTAAAAAAAAAACTAACAAATTTTATCCTTTAAAAGAACAAAAACATTCTTAAATAAATTGGAGCTCAATGAAAAATAAGACACTGTTATGTGTCCCAGTTCTTGAAAACACACACAAATAAAAACAAGCTAAATACTTACTTTTTTAATTTTTTTTAACTTATAAAAGAATCCTGAATCACGGTTTTTATTTTACCTACAAGACATAAAAACAAAATTAAAAAATAAAAAATACTTGCGTTATTTCCATATTTCAATACAAAAATTAACTTTTTTCTTTAAATATTTGTTTTTGATTAATATGTTGTTCTGAAGCTTATTATTTAGTTTTTTTTATTTTATTTAATATTTTTTAACAGTCATATTTAAAATATGCACAAAAAAATATATAAAATATAAATTTTTTTTAGAAATTAATATTAAAAAAAATGTTATTCGGCAAGTCCCATTATTGCCGTGCAATATATTTAGATAGATTTCTAGCTTGAACGGGTTGAACATATCTTGTTTTGTTTGATAAAATGTCATCTATAATTATACATAGCTATAAGGCTAATTGTACAAAAGTTTTCCAGCACTAAAATCCAAAAAGTGGGCTTTAATATGCATACAAAATCAATTAGGTTATATTGAATATTTTCTAATTTTTAATAAAAATTACAACAAAAATTTAATAATAGATTTTAACTAGCTAGTGCAGGTTTTCATAGAATAATATCTGATTAACCAAAAAAAATATCAACACTTTACAAAGAATATTATTCTTAAAGAAGAATATTATTTCTTCTTAACAATGTTTCTACCATTAGTATGAACAGATAAACTGTTTATCATTACCAGTAGTAAAGGTTTACAAAGTAAGCGTTTTCATAAATCATCGTTAAGTGGTTATATCAACTTTGCGTTGCCGTAAACTGACTTTTTTTTCTTAGAATACACTCAAAAATAACCCTTTAAATTTTCCTTTTATAATATAACATTACACGTACCTATTTCAGTTTAAATATTTTAACAAAACAACAAATTTTACAGCAACAGATTGTTTACCTGGCAATGAATTGAAATAAAAAATCGGTAATTAAAAGAAAAATTGTCAAGAGAACAATCAAAATTTTATTGATACGAATTTGAACCCAAACTTTAGAACTTGGTACACTTTTACATCTCAGTACTTTTTGTGCCAGCATAGTTTCAAAATAGGAGCTCTTGGCTCTTTTTTTTTTACAATAATGTTTTTGTTGTGATTTAAATATCATCTTACATACAATAAAAATATTGTTTTGGTTGTTTAATTAATTAAAGAGTATTTTTTGCTGAAATTTAAAAAATGTTAAATTGATATTGTTTTTTTTCGGTGTAGATAGACACGTAGAAAACTATAAACAAGACTTTTCTTGCATTCCGATTTCCAAACTGATTAAGAAAATAGAGGGCAACAAAGCTCCAAAAATATGTTTTTTTTTTTTAAGTTTTAAGTTATGTATAAGGTAATTAAAAGTAGTAAAAGCATTAAAACTTAAATGCAACCTTGTTAGGGTTTAAAAAATTAATATGTTACCTACTAGTAGAAAAGTACACCAATTTGTTATTTTATATTTTAAACTTTATTGAGAAAGAATAAGTTCTTTATTCTCTATAATTTCGTATCATATCAAAAACACAAATCTAAGCTAATACTCAAAAAGTAACCGATTTGCACGTATTTCTCAAACATTTCTTTTTTATGAAAAACTACAATTTATGGATTATTGAGAAATTTAAAAAAATAATTAACACCAAATTCTTCAGCGTTACTGAACGTTACGTTACTTTTTTGTTTCCAGTTTTTTTTTTCTTTCATTACATTTTGTTGAATTGAATTTTCTAAGAGAACCAATATTTAAATTTTATAAATTTTGAGTTCGTTTCAAGTTATAATGGTTTAAAATACTGACTAAATTTTCATTTCAACAAATATTTATAACCGCTTTAACTTAATTTACATTTTTTCCGTTTTTTTTACGATTTTCCTGGAACTAGTTATCAAACAGAATTTTTATCATATTTATGTTTTATTTTTTTTTTTATGAAATTTATTCTTTTAAAATACCCTTACAACCAAACTGTATAGTATATTGATCAAAAAACTATTTAAAATTAATTTCATAACACCGGCACACAAAATAAAAAAAATGTCATGTACCAGGAACCAGACCTATCTTTCTATACCTATGTTTTTAGGCACGCTGAATCCGAATTTCAAGTCCGTTTGGCCCGGTCACCCCCCAGTTTTGAGCTGTGACTGCATTTTTTTTTTATTTTTATGACTTTTTTACATTTTTCTCAAAACTGAAGGGTGTTCGGGCAAAACGGACCTGAAATTCGAATTCAGCGGGTTCAAAAACATATAGAAAGATAGGTCTGGTTCCTAGTACATGGAACTTTTTTTTGGTGTGCCGGGGATGAAAGCGACATTTCGAGACAGTGCCAGCACACAAAAAAAAAGTGGTATGTACCAGGAACAATACCTATCTTTCTATATGTTTTTGGACCCTCTGAATCCGAATTTCAAATCCGTTTTGCTCATTCACCCAAAAGAGGCAAAAAACTTCCTTTTTTTGAGTTTTTTGCATTTTACTCAAAACTGGAGGGTGGCAGGACCAAACGGACTTGAAATTCGGATTCAGCGTGCCCAAAAACATATAGAAAGATAGGTCTGGTTCCTGGTACATGACACTTTTTTTATTTTGTGAGCCTGTGTAATTAAAAAAAAAACTAACTTAAAGTTTTTTTAATATTATAATTTTTTGAAACTCGTAGCTATGTATATTCTTTTATGACTTTTCAAATAAAAACTCTTGTGCTTCTAAGAATAAACATAACAGCAAATACCTGTATTTTTAAAAGCATTTTTCAGTTTCGGTTAAGTGTTTTGTTTAAAAATGTATTTGGGACTCTGATTAGTAGATACTTTTTATTAAGAAACAATTGAGTTCGTACCTGCCTTGTTAAAGATTTTCTACAGGAATTTTATTGTTATTTAAAATTTTAATTTAATTAAATTGTGTTCAAGAATGTTATAATGTATAAAATAAATTGTATGTAATCTATATACAATTGAAAACCTATAACACGATTGAAAACCTATAACACGATTGAATGGAATTCTTCATTTAATCCAGATAATGATTTGCAACTACACACTTTCATTTAATATTAAGGAAATATTTAATTTGCTTTTAGGTTAAAGCAAACAATAAACAATTATACTCAATACATCGCCAACACATCATCATTTCATCATATACAAAATAGTCGGCTTTTAATCGATTCGTGTTTGTGAGGCATCATTATTATTAAATCGTGAGAGCTTCGTCGTTTCCGGGTATTTGGGTAGGTGTGGTTGTTGTTATTCTCGGTATGCATTTGCCCACTAGCATCTCTCATTTTATATGAGATGCAATGGGCTCAGGGTTATTTTACTTAATTAGTTGTTGTTCGCGAAGGAAGTACATACTACGTAAAATGTAAAGTACTTGGCATACCTCTTTCAATTAGTTATTATAACTGCTTCTGTATTGTTAATATTTGTATTGCGTTATCAATTTTATTCATTTAATATTACAATTAAGGTAGTATTAATTTAATATTTTTGTTACGAAATTTCCAAATGAATAAATTGTAGGTATATTTATATTCATATAAAAAATGAAAGGTTATTTTCTTTCACTTCGAATCGAATATTGAAAAAATATAAAAAACCTGAAGTGTGCTTAAAAAAATGAAATGATTTTTGTACAACTCCAAATTCAATATCAAGTTAATATTCGAGTTGGAAAAAATTGATTTTTTAAGTATTTTCTATTGAACTTTCAACTTTTATTTTTTTTCCAAGAAGAAAACAAGCGCTTACTTAAAATTTCAATGAATCTTTTTTCAAGTTAAATTCCTACCAAATACTCCGAAATAAACTCTCGATGTCGACTCAAAATAATATTAAACACAAAAAAGTTATTTGGAGAATTTTTTTTTATGAAGATTTCAAAAAATTCTTGATAAGAAAATTGAAAAGCAATTCGATGTTAATTTAAGCACAAAAATTCAACATAAATTCAACACGCAGTAGAAAGCGGAAAATATAAGAAAATTCTGAAAATTGTGCGACTGCAAGTAGTTGCTTTACAATTTCCCCCACTTACTTTTTATTTTAGTTCTAGGTAGTAGCTATATCTCAATTTACTTGCAATACTTTGGTTTCGTTCTACTAGCTAATAAGGAAATTATTTGAATGTAGCTATATCTTTGAAATAAACTTGGTGAAACTTTTCTCATTAACAACAATGTTTTTCACATCATCTAATGTCGTAGTGTTAGTGTTGTAAATATATATCTGACTGGCTGGGTTTGGTTTCGTGTTAAATTTCTCAGTTTCTTATAGGGCAGTAAATTTTTGTATACTCTCTCAAAATTAAGAAAAACTTATTTGAGTGAAATTATAAAACTTAAAAATAAATATTTTATTTATGATTAAATAAAATTTACAGATTTTAAGATTAATAGAAAAAGAATTCAAATAGAATTTTTTAGAGAATATTTAAATAAGAAAAACAAAAGCTTGAAATTTTCCTTGAAAACTCTCTTCGAACAAATTTTTCAGTAGGCTTAGTGTATTTTTTAATAAATCGACAAATATTTCTTTTTGTTAGACGGTATTGGTAGATGTTTAATTAAAATGAACAAATGGATTGCACGTAGGTACTAGCTTTTGTAGTTTATATAAATTAATAAAAAATGTTTATATTTTAAAAATAGATTAAATTTGTCCCTAGAATCAAGTACAATGTATTCCACTTTTTTTTTTGTTGAGATATTAAAAAAAAAATTTTCTTAAGCACTTTGTCACGCTTTGTTAAAAAATAATTTGTGAATCGAGTTCAACATGTATTTTTGATTTTAAACTGACTGTGCCTTCCTTTGTCACCTTACGCTTTCCGAAAATACCAATCAATCCATTTTGGAATAGAGTAAATTTTGAAAGTCATACATATGGGAATAGTTTTGGTTTGAAACTTAGTATTAAAATTAATTTGTTTTATATCAGGAACATTAACGAAATTGATTTATCCATAAGAAAGAATTTGGGGACGATCCAACCTGAAAGACAGCTTTTTATTTTGTTTTAATCATATTTTCACTATTTGAATTTTTTGAGAAAAACTTAAAACGTAGTTTTGTTATAATCACAAAAACCTTTATTTAGGTATAATAAATTTAGTCAAAATTGTTAGAGATATGTACAAGTTAAAATGGAGATATTTAAAAAAAAAATTACGTAAAAACCATCTGTACCAAGTTTGAAGCAAATCCATTCATCCGTTTATGCCATAGCTCGATGTACAGGTGAACTCGAAGACGCATATTAGCACAGACCGACGACAAAGGGTATTACGAATACCTACCAATTTTTAGGACTTGTCCGTCCTCCAAACATGCATGTAAGACCTTAATAGTAAACTTCTACAGATTAGTTAATTATATAAATGTAAAATTAAAACAATAAAAAAGTAATTTTTTTGTATACAAAGGTTCTTTTAAAAAATTCTCTTAAGACCCACGTTTTTAAACTTGTGTTAATTTAAGTTGTTTTTAGAAGACTCCTTTTTTCACGCGTAGCGGATACCTTACCTTGGTTTAAAAACAATAATATTTTAAATGGGCCATTCAGTCGTCACGGGTGGGACACTGTAGCTCACGATAAGAATCGTGTTTCCCTGAGACTGCAAAATCCAGTCACTCAAAATTCAACACAGTTTAGATCAACATCAGATTGACTTTGGAGAGTACGCTCGAGAAATGTTTTTGCTTTACTTTGCATTGTTATCACGAATGAAGGTAATGCCTTTCTTATTAAAAACAAACTTAAATAATTGTAAAACTGATTTGTTTTTTTATTTTCATAAAATTGTTTTTCTGTATTTCAACAAATTTTTTTCATTAGAACCAGAATATACTTATCTTTTTTTATTTGGTTGCGGCCAATAGATCGACTTTTTAAATGTTTTAAAAATTGATTTGAAAAATCCCGACCGAGAAAATGTCGATTTATAAAATGGTTGATCAATTATAAAAATACTGACTTAAGTCGATAATTGGAAAGTTAATTTAAAGCTTGTTGATGTTTTAAAAATCGATATTTTGATGATGTTTTTTAAACATCGAATTTTTTTTGATCGGCCGAAAATAAAAAGACGATATTTTTAGTTCGATAAAATAAAACATTTTAATCAATCAATATTTTCTTATTTCAACTTTTTGGACTTTACGCTTTAATTTGTATTAAAATTTCAATAAATTGGGTTCAACAAATTGCTAACTGAGTGAAGCACACAAATTTGTTCTAGGTATAGAATATCACAAGTAACAAACCAAAAATAATAAAATAAAAGTAAAAGCAAAAATAAATCTCAGAAAAAACACGTAAGCAATTTCACTTTGTTTAACACCCTAACCAAAATGGAAACTCAATTTCACTATTTTTTTCTTACGTACTTTGTCCACAGGAACTCGGAAATCACTTTAAAAATAATTACGATCAATACGTTTTCGAGATATAGTTTTTCAAAGTTTCTGGTCGTTTTTTTTTCAGCATACTTAGTATACGGGCTATATCTTGAGTAACAAACAACTAATATGAACAGAAAAACCGGTTCCTGAAAGCTGATCAAATAAGCAACAAACACTTCTTTGGGTCACTCCAAAAGTTTAAGTGCATTGTATCAAAACACTTAAAAAAAAATCGACTTTTTAAAGGAAATTTTTGCAAAAAAAGAGTTTCTTACTGACATAAAAAATCTAAATCTTGCAAATCCTCATAGTTTTATATTTTTCGTATGTAGTAGACTTTCTGACAAAGATAACAAGATAATTTTCTTCAAAATATATTTTTTTAAGTTATAAAGATATGATAATTTTTGTACCGATCAATATTTTCGACTTTTTTTTTTGTTATTTATTTTTTGTTTTCATCTTTAACTTGAAAAGGAAGCCAAATATAAAAATGTTTATTAAGTAATTTTTTGTAGATAATTAAATTTTCTATCCTTTCGGTATCCTTTAAAAAAATTTTAAATTAAAATATTGTAAAAAACGAATGAAAAACTATTCGAAAACGTGAAAAAAATGACATTTTTGGTCTTTTTATTAAATAGTCTATTTTTATCCTTTAAGCATTTATAGATATTGAACATGTAACAGAAAAAAGAAAGTACTTTATTTTTCAACATAATGGTCACAAAAATTGAATACGGCTAAAATTGGATCAAATATGGACTTTCAAAATCTACTGTGTTTGGTCTCTTTGAGTCATTTTTCTTTAACATATGTTCTAAAAAATGGTGATTAGCAGTGGTTATATTGTATTCATTCGTTATTTAAAATTACTTTCTTAACATTATAGGTAAGCATTAAAACACTTAATGCAAACATATTTGCAAAACTTAGAAACAAAAAAGAAAAAAAAACAGTAGATTTATAAAATCCATATTTTATCCAATTTTAGCTCAAATATACGAAAAGTATACGGCACTTTGTGTGTTATTTTAATTCACTTTAGTTTTACTTTATTTATTTATTATTTTTTTTCATATGATAAAAGAAATTTGTCATTCGACAAAACAAGACAAAAAATAAATAACATGCCGATTTGATCCCATGTGAAAAATATAAATTCCCACAATAAAGCTTTCAAATTTGAAGAATTTTGTGGCTGTTTAAAGAAATTAAATTCATCTAAAATTCCACGACTCACGCGATTAATCCCTCTCAACTCAAAATGATTAAATTAAAATACTTTTCTCTTTTCATTATGATTTAATATCTTCAAATTCCAATTGATTGATATCCCAAACCCAGAAATTGAGTTGATTTCTCTCACAAAATACAAACAAAATTTTTTAATAAGTTTTCCTTCTATTATAATTCCTAAATCACTGAATCAAGAGGGCGAATAAATCTCATTCAATTCTTTTAGAGAGAAAAACTCTTCAAATCCAATTAGGCAGGCACCAAAAATTTTACCTAAGTCAATAATAATTGTTTAATAAACCAACTAATTGAGCGCCAGCTCGTGTTAAAATTATCAGAAATAATGATTTATGAAATACTATTTTTCCATGAATTTCAGTGGCAGCAGCGGCGGCGTTTGCCACAAGTTGTCAGCTCAGCTGTCCGCCATTCTTCTAACGCCCTACCAAAATTTTCATTGAGCTGTTTGACTTTCTCTCCAAACTTAGACAACAAACTTAGGCATTTGGCAGAGGTGGGTTGTGTATAAGGTCAAACAAATTTAGAAAACCACGCTCATTGGTAACCTATCAATTTGAAAGCCGATTAGTGTCAATCAAAGTAATTTGTGGATGAAGTTTTGTTTCAAGTATAAAAGAATTTATCAAGTTATATTTATGTGTGTTTGGTATCAATGGATTAGGATTAAAATGGGTGTGCGTGTGAACAACAATAAAATATATAAGAAGACAACAATGAATCAGTTAGAAGACGTGTAGTGTCTTAATCAATTTTAAAGGACGTTCTAGATCCACTTTGTTGTCTTTGAATGATTATATTGTTCTTCGAAAACCATTATACTTTACACAGAAAAGTCAATACTGGAATAAAATTTTTCAACCATGGCAGCCACCACAAAAAAGTGACGCCATTTTCTCCCGTTCCACTTGAAATTTTTAGCAGTGCTGCAAAAATTTCAATTAAAAATAAACTATTAGAGATAGCTTTTTTGAAAGATAATAACCTTAAATTAAAAAATACTAATACCTAAATGATTTTTAAAAAATTCATCATTAAATAGGGTAAATAAGGGTAAAACAAAATCGCAAAAAAGTGGCTATTTTCTAAACGCGACGTTGTAGAAAGTTGAACTTTTTTTATGGTTTTGAAAAAAAAACCTACCTTTTCAGGGGTATTTTCTGGTGGGTTTTCATTTTTAGCAATTTTTTGTAGCGTTCAAATCAAACTTTTGAACATATAGTTTATTGCCGTGCGCAAGCATGTGCAAAAAATTGGTATTCTTTAATAATTTTTGACAAAATATCGGAAAAAACAAGTTTTTTTCACCGCTTTTAAGCGTTTTTTATTTTTATCTTTTTCTCTTTATCAGATAAATAAAAGAAATTTACTGTGTAAGTAGATAATAGACAGGACTATATTTTTATTTCGTATTCGCAATTTCGAGATAACGATAAAAAAAAGTTATATTTTTCAACACGTTCTTCCATTTTAAATTTCTTAATTTCTCGGACTTACCGCGATTATATTTTATTATTTTAAACGAAATGAATCGATTAAATTATTTTCCCGACGTTTCGACAGAGTTACACTTGTCGTGGTCACGGGTTGACTGTTCTTTCTGATAACATTGCCTTTTATTTACTTATATTCACACATAACGGTACAATTACTAAAAGCTAAACAATCTTAATTTTAAAAACTTCAGAAACACCTCAAAACACCTGTGGAGATCTGTTGCCCAAGACCAGCCACCAGTGTGGGCAGTACCGTATTCTCAAAAAATTCTTAATTTTTTTGTAGGCATCGTAGATATATGATAGAAGCGTCATATAAAAGGTGAAATAATAAGCTTTCAGATGATATAAAATATTTTTAAAGTTGCCATATAAAAAATTGACTTTAAGGTAATCGAAGAAAAAGATTGATATTTTTGCTTTTTTTGATAAAACTGGGTTAAAAAAATACTAGCTCTTTTTGTAGATGTCGCACAGACATGGTCGATATAATTATTTTGAGTTGAAACAATAGGTTTTCAGATGGTAAAAAATTTATATACCTAAAAAAATGGGTTTAAGGTGTTAGAAGAAAAAAAGTTTGATTATTTCACTTTTTTCATTAAAGATCATTGTTTTCAATGAATTATTTGTATACCTTTATCGCATTGTAAAAATTTAAGCATGGCTTTATTTTTTAGAAAATAATATTAATCTTTTCTATGGCTTAATTTTTTTGGAAACTTTTCATATAAAAAATTGGTATAATGAGAAAAGAAAAAAAATAGGTATTTGTTTTAGCTTACTCTTGTAAATTATGAGATAGGATTCAAAAAGTTATTGCGTTTTTCTACAAAACATACAGATATAAGATTTATTATCTTATATATTTTTTTACAAGAAAGTTGACAAATAAATAATTTTTAGATCATTTTTTTTTTAAAGCACACAACTTGTTTTCGTTTGACGATATCACGTAAAATCATCGTCCGTAAACGGCCTTAACAGACAACCACTTGTTTTTTATTTTTTTTTTTTTTTTTTTAAATTAGATTTTTTTAAATTATAAATTTATTTTTCAATAAAATTTTTCAAATAATTTGATTTTGAATAGGAAAAAAAAAATAATTGTGAACTTCTGTGTTTCTTGGAACGCCCAGCTGTTTCTAGTTCACTTTTCTTTTAACTTGTATTTTCTGAACTCGCATTTTCTTTAGATTCCATCACTAGTTTCTTTCACCGATACCAACATTGGTTGCAGGACTTTCTCTCCATTTTCAACCAGCATAAACTTCATGTATTTTTCAAATCTACCAAAAGAAGTAAAAAAAATTCAAAATCTAAACATTACATCACAGCGTATAATTAAAGTCAAAGAATTTCATTTAAAAATTGTTTTGCAGTAATTTTTGAGCGCGTACTCGTAACTTAATCAATCAACACCCATCGAAAAGAGAAAAGTTCATCTCAGCTATACCACACCATCATGATTGGATGCCGCCGACGACGACCAACGACGGACGAAGCATGAGCATGAGGACTCAGAGGGCAAGGACGATGACGATGATGGTGACACCCGCAACTATACTCTCGACTTACACAACACACTACTGCCCAAACGCTCGCTATATACATCTATCTACGTAATGTTGCCTCTAATTTCTTTGCTTGTAGAACTTTTTAGCTCCCTCGCGTCGTTAATGAGCAAAAACTAATCCAACTAAGCTGCATCGTCTCTCACTCCTACACCATCATGATGTCGATAGTTTATTTTAAGCACTACGAATTCCCAAAAGAACATAGAAAAATGTTCTCTTTTTTTAGACAAAGAAGAGGTAACTATGACCCACAGCACAAAAAACCCTCTACTACACCTACAACCTCTGTACCACCACCACTATATAGCAGTGCACTTAATTTATGTCTTTGGATAGAGCTCTTGCAATGTGATGCAATTCACTTCTGTCGAGCAATCCCTCTTTACATGATGTTTTCAAAAGTTTATACTGATGGCTGCCGAACGGTTTATTTTGGTGTTGGGGAAGGTTGCGACGAGGCGCGGCGGCGGCGGTAGTTGAAAACGCAGTGAAATCTACTTCCGGTGCGCTTTTTTACGATTACTTTAGAGAGCGAGGATGAAGAAATATTTATTCCATCTTTTTTTCTATTTTGAAAATATGAATTCGTTCGTTTGCTGAGTTTTTAACAGTTTTTAAGTTTTAGTGCTCAATAGATCGGTTGATGGCTGACATCGTCAAAAGTTGGTTTATGTTTTTAGTTTATTTTTTTTTTTGTTTGTAATATTTTGTTACTTTGAGGCATTAAGTCTTGAGACTTTGTATTTGCGTTCGATTTTTGACTTCCTACTTATTTGCACAGAACTCTTTCAAAAAAGGGCATTGGATAAAGTTCCATTTGGTTTAATTTTTTGTTTATTTCTTTTTAAGAATAATGTTTGCAGTTTGACCTTTGGATGTATTTTTTAAGTAAACTAAGAAATATAAGCTTTAAATATACATAATAAGAAATCATTATTTCGAATTTAAAATTTCCTAAAAAATCTGAGCATAATAATATAGATGCATCATTGCTTAGAAAAGTTCTAGCAGTTACAACGAATTGCTTTTTTCTGTTATATTTTGGTTTATGGACAAAATCGACACAGAAGCACGTTTACATGCTTCAAATTTAAAATTGTGTAAACCATCTGTTTTTGGTTTAAATAGAGGTATTCTGGAAAAGTTTTTGGTTTTAAAGAAAATTCACGTTGCGTTTTCGCAACGCTCCAACTCAATGTAAAAAAAAATTTTTTGATACTCAGTAGATACTTTGATACTGCAACTCAAATAAATTACGTCAGCATTATTTTAGAATATAATTTGAACCCTTATTTACCTGTACACTGAACCAAATTCGGTAGTCATATTGATGAAAAAGCAAGTAAATTTGAAGAAAGGGTGATCAATATAAGGTCAACACCTCCTATCCGTCAATTAGACGAATATATTCTTAGATTCAAGAAGTTCCGTCATTTTGAAGAAATGAATAAAATTTTTCGTAGCGGAGTAAAATCTACAAAATTTTGTCAAATTGACTAATATTCATCATTATTTCATGAAATTTTGTGAATAATAGTTCTTCAATTAAACAAATAATTCTTCATTTTAACTTACCCATTTCTTTATAATAAATAAACTTTCTTCCAATTGACGGATCAAACTTTTTAAGTTGATGAAATTTATTCATTTGAACGTTTTAAAAGAATTAAAAGAAATTTAATTGAAGAAAAGTTGTTATTTTAACCTGCTTGTTTCTTCATTTTCATCTTCAATAAAGGGCATTCTATTCTTCAAATTAATGATTTTTTTTAACGCTAATTCGATTTCAAGCAGAAAATATTTTTCTTTAAATAAATTTATTTTCTGTAAATAATTTTACTGAAAGAAAATAAAAAAATTGTATTATTTATATCAATATTTAAAAGGTATCCTAAAAATGTAAGTTAGTATAGCCCCAAAATGTAAATAACCAAAACAAACAAACAAATAGCTTTTTTTAAATACAAGAATATGTTTTAATTTTATTCTCTTGTGTGTGTACTTATAGGTATGTATTAATTACTGAACTTAAGATTTATTTAACTTATTTATTAGTGAGTTTACTTTTGGATGGTTCTTATCATAACTAGTCTCAATTTTATAATAAAAGTTTTGAATAAAGGCCCAAACCAAACTTGAACAAGTAGGGTATTCCAAATTAAATAAATTAAAAATTTTGAAACACAGATCGATTGCCAAAATAATTGAATTTTGTTTGAACTTTATACCATCGAAAAATACAACAATGTCCTTAGGATCCAAAATTGGTCCAGTAACAATAACCAGTGGTTGAATGTTTTTTTTTTTCTTTTTGTCTCCGGAGAATCTCTTCGTCGCATGCCGCTACACTTGATCCAACTAAAAGAAAGCTAGCTTGGGAGTCCCGAATAGAAAAACGAGAAATGGCCTTCTGTGATCCACTGCCAGTGATGAGTTTAGCTGTTGGTATAAGAAGGCTGTGAATTAAATAAAAAATGCCACAGACACGTCCATCTGGAAAAAAAAAATAAAAGAAAAAGTATATAACTATGTTTGTTGGGTCGAAAAAATTCGAAAATTGGTTAATTTAAGCTTTTATGTTAAACTACTCAGTAATTACAAGTAAACTTACTTTCGGATAAATTTTGTCCGTTATTCATCATTTCGCTTAAGGTTTGGCGACTAGTTGGGTCCTTTATTTCGTCTTCAAAAATTGGTATAATTTTTACAGAAAAATTATCATATTTTAATAATAAACTCTCAGCTTTCGGATATAGATGTCTGAAATCCATATTGATCTGAAAAAACATATAAATGCATTATTAACAGTCATACTCATAAACGTATTTTGGAGACTACAATGCTTAAGGTTACAATGCCTCGAAACGCGAAAATATTATATTGTTTCTTGTTTTAGCTCTTAAAATTACAAATTAAATAAACTTACCAATTTAAAACCCATCGGGTTCTTATATTGCTTCCATTTGCCTAAGATATCCACTGTCGATTTGGCTTTTGTGATCTCAACTAGTCTTAGGTTTTTTGAAGCATCCCAATGCATTTCTGCCCAAGTACAATTGTCTCTTATAATTTCTTCAATGTGCTCGGAAACATCGGCTTCATCTAAATTGAAAAAATTCAGAAAAAATTCTGTTTTGAATATAATCTGTCTTACCAAGGTTAAAAATTCGTTTGTCCGGAGGTCCTGGAGAACAAGCTGAGTAAGATCTTTTTTGTAAAATACCACTTTTCTTGAGAAGTCGTGTAGAGTTAAAATAATAAATTTTAAAATAAATTTTCAATTACATAAATCAAAAATAGCTTTTTTTCATGCATACAAGGATTATATTTGTTTGTTTTTCTTCTGTTGAATTCATATTATCATTTAAATTGGATTTATTCAAATACTTACATGTTTATTTAAGGTATTAACTTCCAAAAGTTTTGTATTTTTATCGGTATTTATTTATGTATATTAATTTTAAATTTTCTAAGACGCGATCAAACTTTTCGGCACCAGTTCACTTACAAAAATAAAACTTATCACTTAATTAACAGTTACCGGCAAAATATTGAACAAACTTCTTCAAATTGAATAATTTCTTCAGTCTGAAGAAAACGTTTTCCTCTATTTGAAAAACTTTCTTCAATTTGAAGAAAATGGAACGAAGAATAGGAATAATTATGAAAATTCTTCGGTTTGAAGAAAATTTCATCAATTTGAATAAAACACATTCCGGGATTTGAATAAATTTATTCAATTTGAAAAAATATCTCTGCAAAATCCGTTAGTTTGCAGGAATTATTTGGTTTCTAAAAGCATTTATATTTGTAGGTTATTGTTAACATATTGAAGAATATTCTTCAAGTTGATAAATTTTGTCAGTCTACGATTTATGACCCTGAACTTTGCAGACAATTTAACTGCTGGTCTTTGGACTTCTGCCACTGCCGTAAAACTCAACTGATTTTCAAAAACTTAACGGCAATCGCTTTGTCTCAACAAATACTCGATACGCCATTTTTTAGTTTTTTTTTATTTACCGTTTTTACGAAGTTTTGGCCAAAAGAGCCAAAATGCTCAAAAAAAATGTCGTCTAAAACTTCAGACCTCTGCCACTCCCATAAAACTCAACTGATTTTCAAAAACTTAACGGCAATCGCTTTGTCTCAACAAATACTCGATACGCCATTTTTTAGTTTTTTTTTATTTACCGTTTTTACGAAGTTTTGGCCAAAAGAGCCAAAATGCTCAAAAAAAATGTCGTCTAAAACTTCAGACCTCTGCCACTCCCATAAAACTCAACTGATTTTCAAAAACTTAACGGCAATCGCTTTGTCTCAACAAATACTCGATACGCCATTTTTTAGTTTTTTTTTATTTACCGTTTTTACGAAGTTTTGGCCAAAAGAGCCAAAATGCTCAAAAAAAATGTCGTCTAAAACTTCAGACCTCTGCCACTGCCGTAAAACTCAACTGATTTTCAAAAACTTAACGGCAATCGCTTTGTCTCAACAAATACTCGATACGCCATTTTTTAGTTTTTTTTTATTTACCGTTTTTACGAAGTTTTGGCCAAAAGAGCCAAAATGCTCAAAAAAAATGTCGTCTAAAACTTCAGACCTCTGCCACTCCCATAAAACTCAACTGATTTTCAAAAACTTAACGGCAATCGCTTTGTCTCAACAAATACTCGATACGCCATTTTTTAGTTTTTTTTTATTTACCGGTTTTACGAAGTTTTGGCCAAAAGAGCCAAAATGCTCAAAAAAAATGTCGTCTAAAACTTCAGACCTCTGCCACTCCCATAAAACTCAACTGATTTTCAAAAACTTAACGGCAATCGCTTTGTCTCAACAAATACTCGATACGCCATTTTTTAGTTTTTTTTTATTTACCGTTTTTACGAAGTTTTGGCCAAAAGAGCCAAAATGCTCAAAAAAAATGTCGTCTAAAACTTCAGACCTCTGCCACTCCCATAAAACTCAACTGATTTTCAAAAACTTAACGGCAATCGCTTTGTCTCAACAAATACTCGATACGCCATTTTTTAGTTTTTTTTTATTTACCGTTTTTACGAAGTTTTGGCCAAAAGAGCCAAAATGCTCAAAAAAAATGTCGTCTAAAACTTCAGACCTCTGCCACTGCCGTAAAACTCAACTGATTTTCAAAAACTTAACGGCAATCGCTTTGTCTCAACAAATACTCGATACGCCATTTTTTAGTTTTTTTTTATTTACCGTTTTTACGACGTTTTGGCCAAAAGAGCCAAAATGCTCAAAAAAAATGTCGTCTAAAACTTCAGACCTCTGCCACTCCCATAAAACTCAACTGATTTTCAAAAACTTAACGGCAATCGCTTTGTCTCAACAAATACTCGATACGCCATTTTTTAGTTTTTTTTTATTTACCGTTTTTACGAAGTTTTGGCCAAAAGAGCCAAAATGCTCAAAAAAAATGTCGTCTAAAACTTCAGACCTCTGCCACTCCCATAAAACTCAACTGATTTCCAAAAACTTAACGGCAATCGCTTTGTCTCAACAAATACTCGATACGCCATTTTTTAGTTTTTTTTTTATTTACCGTTTTTACGAAGTTTCGGCCAAAAGAATGTTTTTATTTTTTTTTTTGGGCTCCCATTTAATTTTTATTTATTTCCCAAATTTAATTTTTTTTTCAAATAAATGTCTCATTCTCTTGCAAGCTCTATTGGAAGACGTTTGGCCAAGATCGAAATTTTTTGGAATCTTTCTTTCTAACACCAAGATACAAACATAGCTTTTGTATCAGTGGCGCATGAAAAAAGCCTTCATTGAGCTCTCCAATGTCCTCAACACAATGAAATATTCCATCTAACACTTTCTCGATTTTAAAATTCTTCATTTTAATTCTCCGCAGTTAGGTCGCCAAACGTCTTCCAATAGAGCTTGCAAGAGAATGAGACATTTATTTGAAAAAAAAATTAAATTTGGGAAATAAATAAAAATTAAATGGGAGCCCAAAAAAAAAAATAAAAACATTCTTTTGGCCGAAACTTCGTAAAAACGGTAAATAAAAAAAAACTAAAAAATGGCGTATCGAGTATTTGTTGAGACAAAGCGATTGCCGTTAAGTTTTTGAAAATCAGTTGAGTTTTACGGCAGTGGCAGAGGTCTGAAGTTTTAGACGACATTTTTTTTGAGCATTTTGGCTCTTTTGGCCAAAACTTCGTAAAAACGGTAAATAAAAAAAAACTAAAAAATGGCGTAACGAGTATTTGTTGAGACAAAGCGATTGCCGTTAAGTTTTTGAAAATCAGTTGAGTTTTACGGCAGTGGCAGAGGTCTGAAGTTTTAGACGACATTTTTTTTGAGCATTTTGGCTCTTTTGGCCAAAACTTCGTAAAAACGGTAAATAAAAAAAAAACTAAAAAATGGCGTATCGAGTAT
This sequence comes from Episyrphus balteatus, assembly GCF_945859705.1. Lineage (NCBI taxonomy): Eukaryota > Metazoa > Arthropoda > Insecta > Diptera > Syrphidae > Episyrphus > Episyrphus balteatus. Next base: position 27,784,069 of record NC_079136.1, on the reverse strand, counting down.
TTGTTGAGACAAAGCGATTGCCGTTAAGTTTTTGAAAATCAGTTGAGTTTTACGGCAGTGGCAGAGGTCTGAAGTTTTAGACGACATTTTTTTTGAGCATTTTGGCTCTTTTGGCCAAAACTTCGTAAAAACGGTAAATAAAAAAAAACTAAAAAATGGCGTATCGAGTATTTGTTGAGACAAAGCGATTGCCGTTAAGTTTTTGAAAATCAGTTGAGTTTTACGGCAGTGGCAGAAGTCCAAAGACCAGCAGTTAAATTGTCTGCAAAGTTCAGGGTCATTACGATTTCGGATTGTCAAAATGAAAAAAAATTGTTCGGTTGAATAAAATGCTAAATCTTTTAGCAGTTGAAGAAATTTTTGTGATTTTGAATATTTAATATTCATTATTACGAAAAATTTCATGAAATATTGTCGATTTGAATAAATTATTCTTCAAAAGTTAACAAAATATTTCCGTCAATATGACCTACCTGATTTGGTTCAGTGTAGGTGACACTATTTAGAAAAATTATAATTTTGACTATATTTTTCAAAAGTTCAATTATTTTTCCTCAAAATTTACAAAAACTCGCATTTTGAAGGTCCCAAAAAAAGCGTGAAAAATTTGTTTTACAAAAAAAAAAAAAAAACAAAAACAGGTCGATTGTATAATTCAACTATCTTTCCAAATTATTTTTTAGTTTATTTTAATTTATAATCAGTTAAATTCCAGAAGTCTTCAAACATGACGTTGCGAAAACGCAACGCTTGCCGTAAATGGGATAACCTTTTGATATACGTGAATTAAATTATTTAATAAATTTGTAGTGCGTGATAATAGCGTATTTTTAGTTTTTGTAACTAAATTTTTTTTATAATAGATATTTATAAATATACTAGCTGACCCGGCGGACTTCGTTCCGCCATTTCTTGTATTTATTTCTAATTTTCGACTTTGTAATTACCTAGTTAATTTTCAAATTCAAACTTTTCAGATCAAAACTTGAAAAGTTCATAAATTGAGTTTAAAAATATCCACTTTTAAACTTTTAGGAAACGTTTGAAATTTTTTGTAGACTTTTGAAAATTCCAAAAAAACTAAAAGACTACTCAAAAATGTCCCTAAAAATTAGTTGTTTTTCAAAAATTTGTATTTCAAAATACAGGGCCTATGAAAAAGAAATCCGTATTAGACCCTTATTTTTTTTTAAATATCTTTATAATGGCGTAACTCAAATCTCTGTGCAAAATTTTGCGTACCTGTAATAAGTCTTTTGTCGAAGGGTTATGACTGCAAAAAAACCTTCACAACTTGGTTTTGAAACTTTTAACTATACAATAAATTTGTCTATAATTAAAAAAAAAGTCATTTCTTTATGACTTACCGTTTAGAAAATAGCCTCTTTTTTCAATGTCGTGTTACCCCTATTTACCGTGTAAAATCTTAATTTTTTTTTGCCTTGAACCTTCTCCTCTTATGTCTTTGATTTAAATACAAAATTAAGAAAAAAAGTCAGCCGGTGGGGCCGGTTAGCGAACGTACACAAAACCAAACTTTAAATAATAGATACTCGTTCAAATTTTATTTTTTAACAATAAACGTGTTGGGGAATGAAAGTTCTCATCTTCAGATGGTTAGCAATTTCTGAAGTTATTATCTACAGTATATTTTTCATTACAATCTCAGCATATATTAAAAAAAAAATTATTAACAATAATTTTAAAGTGAATATGAAAAATATTAATAAAATTAAAAGGTTAATGTGAACTTATTCACCTAGATAATGTTTTCTCGAATAAGTCTTTGGTCGCTATAGTGTTTCTAAAATAAAGGTGAAATGTTTTTATTTTTTGTTCATATATCGTCGGCGTAAAGCAAAATTGTTCTTAATCCACTTTTTAACGAAAATGAGTTGGTGATGCAGTTTTACTAATTGGAGGATGCTCTTTCCAAATTTGAAAACCATTTTTGTCAAAAAAAATTCATTCCGCAGATAACATAATTTAATGGAACATAGAACAATAAAAACAGGGAAGAAGCCTTTTGAAAATGAGCCCGAGTATTCTTGATTGTTTTAAGTCCCATCATATTTTGTTCTAAGTCCACTTTTAATTTAAGGAAAATTGTATAGGAATTGTTCTATGTCGAGTTTTGGGTTTTTAGTTTTTAAAAATATTTAAAAATATTATGCACCTCCAACCTACTAATGAGGTAAACTTGTATATTTTATTCAAGAGAAAAGAACAAAATTTATAAAAAACATAACTTGAATGGCAAACGAGCAAAAAAATGTCGCTTTAAACCAATTTGAAACTTAAAAATCGTGCCCTTTGAAATTTGCTTTTTGTGACTCTTAGAACAATTTTGCTTTACGGCGACGATATAGCTAATTGGTCTAATTTTTAGTTTATCGCTTTATGGATTTTAGGCAAAGTAAAAAGTTTACGTATTCGTATTCGTTCGCTTAAGACTCAATTAATTTCCAACTTTAACACGGATTCCAAGTAAAAATTACGAACTGCTAAAATAGGTTCATGAGTTAATTTTATCATCTGTGAATGTTGTTGCATATGATGTGTAACATGATTTTTTTATCGAAATTTTCAAGATTAATATTAGAACAAAAAAAAAGAAAATAATTTTCATAATTCTATCTGCACCAAATTTGTAAATAAAAACAATCTTAATAGCGAGGCTTGTCTAATAAATTTCCTCTTTGAACCAAAAAAAAAAAAATTAAAATGCCTCATTGTGTTCCGATAAAAAGCCTAAAAAATATTTAATTTATTTAAAATACCCCAAGTAATACATTAAAAAAACCTTTAAAATAACAAGATTCCAAAAATAACTCAACAAACACACACAAAATAAAAACAACATCTAAGATGGCCTAGAGGTTATATAGAGCTAAAATAAACGGAAAAAAAACAACGAAAATAGGTAACTCTAGACGATTTGCCACTTTATTTCCTCTTGTCTTCATCTTTTGTTTGCTCTCAAACACGTTGATTGTAATTGGAAAAATAGAAGTGATGTAATATCATAGGCTTCTGCCATCTAGTGTTTATCACCTGCTTCTATGATACTTTACTCCTCCTCTTCGTCCTCCCTCACCATATCGTATCGGTCGCATCATCATCAATATACCAATCGAGAATCGATATTTTCTTTTAAAGTGGGTAAAGATTGCGATGGTTTTCTTTTCAAGTCAAAAGGTTCTTTGTGTTCTACCTACTCCTCCATGATGTTCCTTTCTAAAGGATCTATGATATGGTGTTTGTTTAAAGAGGGTATCCTGGCTGCTGTTGGCCCCTTACTAACAGTGAACTCGTGTCTTAACTTTCTTTTCATACTCATTTCCTTTTCTCTCTCTCTCTCTCTTTCTAAATCCACCTTTGTATTTTATGTGGCGAAAAATCCAAATGAACAAATGATGTGAATTTCATCATTGTGTGTCGTGTGGATGTAGGTAATCGTTTGCTGTTTGTTGTCTCTTCCTAATGGGAATTTCCTCTCAAAATTGGAATCCTGCGAAGCATTAAATCGAGTTATCTTTAAGTGATAGTGTTTTCTTCTTATTTTTCGTGTTGTATTTTTTTTTTTTTTTGTAGCACTAAAATAGATCTCTCACTTTTATTTTATTTCATTAGAAGTGCAGAACCGGTAGAATCAATTTAATTTTGTCGTTATGATAGAAAAAAAAAACTATTGTTAGGTGTTTCTTGTTGCATAAAAAAGATAGGTACCTACACGAGAAAATACAAAAAAGACAATTACTATACTAATTTTCAATTATATCAAGGTCAAATTGGCTTTAGGATTTCCTTATTTTGTAACTTTAAAGATATTAGATAACTCCTTTAACCAATATCAGTGGACTTAAGAACTAAATCTACAAAATTATTCATTATCTTTAAGCGTTTTCATTGTAAATCAAGTAATTAAATCCAATTTTCTTTTATTTCCAGGTAAATAGAACATCCGTTTTTATTTTTGAATTTCAAAGTAAGTTGTTAAAGGTAAATTGAACTTCTTCAACGCAGATAATTTACGATAATTTGTTACCAAGCTGCATCGTAGTTGCGTTAAGTGGATGGGTCAACTATTTACATAGAAAAATACCTAAACAAACAGTTTATCGAATTTGTAACACAATTCCATTGAGAACTGTATTAACTATTTATGGCCAAAGTAAAGAAAATGACAACACCAAATTAAACTTTCATCAAATAAGTGAAATAAAATATTTTTAGTTGCTTTGAATAGCCATTAGATAGACAAGTAAAATGGTAATTTATTTTGAAAACCAAAAATGTTAATTCTAGTTTTGTGAGCCAAGTTCTGATTTTCAAATAAACCTAAGACAATTTAGTAACAATCGCAAATTTCAAACATTGAATAACTTACTAAGTTTCCAAAACTATATCCCATACAAATTCGACTCTCACATCTCCTTTAACTTTTGTTGCAGACAATTCAAAAATTTCACACTTTGAATCGATTTATTTGAATAGATTTTACTAAAAAAGACTTAAGCAAAATTGAGATTTTGAGTTTAAGATTTTTAGCTATAATTTAAAATAACGACCCCCTAGTACACATGTACACGCGACTGAAGTTATACTTCTCATTCAGTATATGTAAATGAATTTCATTTGATATTTTTAATTTCTATTATTAAATTAATTTATCCACACTTCGTTTTTTTACATTTTTATCAAGTGAACAATAAATTAATTCTTTCATCCTCCTTGCGTCCATGTAGTTTTCAATTTATTTTGTGAAATTTACTCATGTTGTGCGGTTCAGAACGTACGGTATATGCTTAACGAAAGTAAATGAATTGCGCATAAAATGTGCGATATGGTAATTTTATGAGAATTGTGTGTGCTTCAGCACTAGTAGTAGCAATATGGAACTTGCAGGGTTGCTACAAAGCTCAAAAGTGAGCTGAGCTCAGCTCACAGCTCAGCTCAAATTTTGAGCTAGCTCACTTTTGAGCTATGTACCATAGCTCCAGCTCATTTGAGCTGAGCTGAAAGTGAGCTGAGCTGATGGTTGAGCTGAGCTGTTGGGTGAGCTAAGGTAAAGTGAGCTGAGCTGTGATGGGTGAGAGGATACATTGATTTTTATTTGGAAAGTATAATGAAATTTGAATATATTTTAAACTTTTATAAAACGCTTAAGATGTTTGGTTCTAGTTATTAAGGGAATTATTTTAACACATGGATATTTTTTATAAATAAAACAGATAATCTTTTCTCTTGGTTTTTTAATAGTAAATATATTTCTTTTTTTATCATAAAAAAAAAATTCCGGTACAATCCGGTTTTTCGACTTTTTTCAAATCGCGTTTGAAAGTTGGGGTACATTTTTTTTTTTCGAAAAATACCCGAATCTTTGAACGCTCCTGGAAGCTAAACCGCTTGAGATCAATTTTTGGGAGTGATGCCAAATGATAGCTTGTGCCATGGGCCTACGCTTTGCACATTGTCAGATTTTTAAAAATCGCCTTCCATGTTAAACCGCCACATCATGCCTATTTTTTCAGAATCGTGCCTATTTTTTTTTTTACTTTTAAGTTCCCCCGGTTTGGGAACGCGTGGACCTACAGGGATGGGAGTTGTACCCGAATGTAGGTTAGAGTCCCCGCTACCTTTTGGCATCAAAAATTTTATTTTCATTTTCTTCAAAATTCCGCGATATAGGCGTTGGAACGCTTTGATCTAGAGACAGGGGAGTGGTGCCATATGAAAGCTTATATTCTCAGCTACCCGATAGTGGTATAATCCGGTTTTTCGATTTTTTTCAAAATTCCGAGAAAATCGCGTTTGAAAGTTGGGGTAAAATTTTTTTTCGAAAAATCCCCAAATCTTTGAACGCTCCTGGAAGCTAAACCGCTTGAGAGCAATTTTCGGGAGTGATGCCAAATGATAGCTTGTGTCATGGGCCTACGCTTTGCACATTGTCAAATTTTTAAAAAATCGCCTTCCATGTTAAACCGCCACATCATTCCTTTTTTTTCAGAATCGTGTCTATTTTTTTTTTACTTTTAAGTTCTCCCGGTTTGAGAACGCGTGGACCTACATTGATGAGAGTTGTACCCAAATGTAGGTTAGAGTCCCTGCTACCTTTTGGCATCATAATTTTTTTTTCATTTTCCGTACTGCGGCGTACTGCATTTTTAAATACTAAAGTACTGCCTACTCTAAAGGTGAAACGACAGCCCTGCTACCCAGGGTGATCGCGTCATAATCCCTTTGACATTCTTGTCAAAAAGTAAATTTTCATACCCACCCTCCCATAAGAAGTATAACTTCAAAAATTGATACCTAAGTTAATATAGTTTAGGCATTTTTAATATTAACCATAGTAAGAAAATAACAGAGACCACTTGATTCAGAAATACGAAAGAAAATATTATTATCAGTATTTCATTATCCCGAAAATGATGTTGATCCATAAAATGCGACAAAATGCAAAGGCTCTAAACGGATGTCCTTTACAAACGAACTATAAATTGGTCTCTTTATATCTTAAATCCAAATTAACTGATCACTACATATTGACATATACGCAAAGATAGACTGGTTTCTTTATCTGTTAGAAAAAAGAAAAAAAAAAAAAACACGTTACCAACAAAAATTAACATGAGATAAAATGTTGCGCATACACCCCCGTGACCCTTTTGGAATTATGATCAAAAACATTAATACATTGATTTTTATGATTGATTTTGATTTAGAATTTTACTCCCAGATTTCAAAGGCCACTTGAAATCATGTTTTGTTAACAGCATTTACAGTGCAAGATTACAGTAGGAGTTGATGGTTGATCAAGCTGGGAAATTTATATTGATACAACCAATTTATACATTATGACTGAATATTTCAAGATATTTTTGAATGTTTAATTAAAATAGACCAAATATATCTCGATACGACTAACTTTAAATAATATTATAATCCTTTTTGTTAAAAGTAATATTTTTTTTATTATAAAGAAGTAAAATATAAGAGCAAAACTTTTAAAAATGATATTACACTAGTAAAATTATTTGTCACTGGTGGATATATTTATCATACAATTAAATAATCGAGAAAAGTAATTCACATTTTTTTATTCGTATATGACAATTTGGTATCTTTTTATTTATTAAAAATAAAAAAAAAATATTTAATTTGTTTTTCAAAGTAAAGTAAAAATAAAATACAATGGGTTGCATGTACGTAGGGGAAGTGGGGGCAAGACCGCCTATGGGGGCAAGACGGTTTTCGTACTATGTTGTATGAAAAAAAGTAAAATTCGCAACACTTGCAATATAAAATAGGTGCCTTTCGGTCAGATCAATCACGTCTGTAAGTTATAGCAATTGCGGTTAAGACCCCGAAGAGTTACGGTAAATTTTGTGATTTTTCATCAAATTCTTATCGTTCATTTGAAAAGTCAGTGGTATTTTTGACACTGAAATAATTAAAATTTTGAACTTTTCCTTTTTTTGTAATACAAAGTGAATATTAAAAAGGATTTTCTGCGAAAGAAGGAGTCATAAAGATAAATAAAAAAAGAACATAATACAGAACATCAAATATGATATGACTGGGGCAAGACCGCCCATGGGCAAAATTGGGAGCTCTGGTAGCTTAAACAAAGTGAAAAAAGAAGTTCACCGTTAAATCTTCAAAAAAGCTACAAACAATACTGTAATTGATGATTCTGATGAAGAGAACTCTTCAGATTGTATTTGTACCTTCTATCTGCAACTGTTTTATAGATCCAATCCAAAGTACTGTTGGATTAAGTGCAAAATGTGTACCAAATAGTACCAAAAAGCTTGTGCTGGAGTGAGAACTAATGAAAATATAGCATAATTGTGTTATTATTACAAATAGGTTGCATTTTAAACAATAGAAACGGTCTTTCTACCAACAAAATATGATAGGGCGGTCAAACACTAAGTGGGCGGTCTTGCCCCCACTTTCCCTATTTGGTTGCGTAAAATACTACTGATTTTCATGTTAATTCATAAAAAATATTTTTCAAAAGCTTAAAAAGATAAAAAATCATTGAATCCTTATTAAAAAAAATTGATTTAAAAAAAACGCAATTTTCAAAAATATTTTTTTATCCTTTTTTCTTAACTTTAATACAAATTAAAATTATTTGTTTTTATAGAAACATTTTTTGTAGAAATTTTTTTTTTTATAAAATCGGTTTCGAGAGAGTCGGAAATAGTTCTATGGAAACTACCGGCAATAACGATTTAACCCTCTGTCGGCACACGGGTGCAAATTTGGCAGGACAAAAATAAAAAAAATTACGATTTTTCAAAAAAGTGGTCCCAAAATAGTCTCTTTATAAGGGTGAAAATATTTTTTTTTCGTAATTGTGAAAACAATATTCGAATTCCTCGGAATATTCTACATCAATTTCATACTGGATTCTCTATAAAATATTGTGACCGAAAAAAGTTCTAGCGACATGAAAAAGTATAAACCAAATTCGCACCCGTGTGCCTATCACGTCACAAAAAAAAAGTGTGCCTACAGAGGGTTAAGTAATATATTTGCGTTTTATTCAGAAATAGGGCGTTATTTTCAAGTTTTTTCTTTTATCATTTTTCTCATTTTTTTTGCGAATCTTTTAGTGCCTTCTCGTAGCTTTGCTGCAAAAAAAAATACCCTTGAAATGAATTTTAACTTTTTTTTTTTAGTTCATACATTTGTAGAAAAATAAAAAAAAATATGTAAATGGAGTCTTTTTTTTTAATAAATTTGTTGAGAAAAAATATCATGAAAATTTGCATTTAGTAGCAGTTAATAACAGTAAATAACTAAGAATCTTAACTAAAAACTATCAATATTTTGTTATTACAGGGAGTCTAGCTGGATGCCTAAAATTATCCTTAGATTGACCTGTAGTCTTTTCTGAATAAAATGATGGGTAATTCCATGAAAAGCTTTGGGAAAATTTTTGTATGCTTTTCGCTCTTATTTATTTAACTATTCACTAAGTTAAATATTTTGATACATGAACTTAGTAATTATGTTAATTTGTTTCATTGTTTTTAATATTAAAAGTATTCAAACTATTGTGCTGTCTGAGAATATCTTCAAATAATATTAACGGGCGTTAGGGAGTAGAAAAGTTACAATAATTTTAATATTAAAAACAATGAAACATTAACTAAATGAATCTGAATAGTTCAATAAATAAGAACATGCAAAATCATGCCAAAACCCTTTCGTCGAAATACCCTGATGGCAAAGTAAAAAAATAGGGAAAAACCTTACAACATGATTTAAATGTCCTTTGATAAATCTCTCTGATCTCTCTTTATATCGTCTAGGTTCATAGGATATACATATAAAATCTAAATGTTTGTTTGCACGCTTATAAAAAACGAACGGGAAGTCCAATCGACTTTATTTTTTTTTTTGCATGCTCTTTGTATTTGCTAGAAAAAAATAAAAAATAAATTAGTTTTAAAAAAAAAATCGATTTATCCATTCACGAAATATAGGCAACAAACCAACAAAATATGTAAATTTTTGTCAAAAAAGTGCAAAGAACATTATTTCCCTTACAGAATTTTTTTTTGTAAATTTCAAATAAAAGCAGTTTTTTCTAGTGCAAACCATTTTAGTACAATTTTGATAAGATAACTATAGAACAATGTTTTGAACCGTGGAAATTAAAAAAAAAAAGATTTCTGTACCGAATTTCGGCTAAACTCATCTGTGTTTCTTCAGAATTTTATCAATGTTGGTTTCGTTAATGTAATAAAATGCTTTTAGTGTTAAATAAGAATAAATTATTATTTAACTATCAGAAACAAGATAAAGAGCTTCCAATTAAAATAAAACATTAATGATTACTAACTGTACAAAACGATTCATATAATATAGGAATTCGTCAGAATTTTTAATGAAATATATTTTAAAGCGGTTTGTCAGAATTATTCCTATTGAAATCTATCAAAGCATACATCTACCTATAGGAAATAATGTTATGACTTCATGAGAAGTTTGCGATTACCGTTAATATGTGTGTTCGTTTCTTTCATTCGCATATAACCCGTTATGGCTGATGACGTTAAGTGCTTTTCTTTATTTTCACCGTTTTATCTTTCGATTTTCACTCATCATCATTGTTTCCAGACATTTAATATACATACTTCACTTTACATAAATATATCTTTTTTCCCAACACATCACTCCCCACTTCCCAGTCTCAGTCCCTATGCCCCACACAGGAATAATAATATGAGCAAAGATGATTCGCAAAAGATATAATACGATGAGGTGCAATATGATGATGACGAAGATGATACCAAGGTCGTTCCGTTTTATTTTTTTGCATTTCCCATGCAAAATGCTCAAGTCAGGTGCATAAAGTCAATATCTTGGTAGTTTTTTTTTTGCATTTTTATCTGAGCTCTAGTGCTGCGCTTCTAGAATGGCAAATCGTTCTTTTTTTTTTGTTTTTGTTATTTTTTTTTTATTTTTCTTACTCTTTTTCCAACTTTTCCTCTTCCTTACATTTTTAAATATGCTATTATTTAGAACAGGTAGAAAGATATACACATTTCACATGAATATGCAAAGTGTTCCTTCTCGAAACGTTGGAAATGCTGTTTGTGTGTACAAACTGCGAATATTAATAGGAAACAATCAAACAAACGACATACTCCAAGAATAGCACAAGATATCAGAGAGTCGGCTAGAGAAACAAAATAGAAAAAAAAAAAAAAAAAAAAGAAAATAGGAAAAAAAATAGCTCTGCAGGATATGGAGGAGGAAAAGTTTGAACGTTAGGAGTGAAAAAAAAAATGGAAAAAAGAAAATGAAAAGACGACGAATGGAATATTACCATTCAACCCCGTAGAATGAATGATTTATTGCGTGCTATGCATCTGCATTCAGCAAAATGCAAACAATTTTTTTTTTTTTTTTTTTTTTTTTTTATTTTAAACGAAATTGAAGTTGAGCAGATTTTTTCTTTTCAAGTGATTTGTCAAAATAAAGTGTCCGTTCTTTAACTATTTTTCTATTAAAGAGAATACTAATATAATTTTTTTAAATAAAAATTTTCTTCTCATGAAACTACTTGAAGTGGAAGTAGGTTAAAATAATAGGCAGCATAAAATTGTAATTTTTATTTAAATCATCAATTTTTCGACTCCTGTTACCTATATAGAAATAAAAAATCAATGGTGGTTGTTATTAATTTTTTATGTTTTTGAGGATTTCTTAAAATTTCTACCAATCGTTCAATTCATTAGGCTCAGATTCATATCTATCCTAAACCACCTCGATTTTTTGCTTTGAGATGCTTCTTGCGAGAAATTGAAAAAGTGACCAATACTATCATTGCCTTGAGAAAGTGCATCTTACATCTTTCAAAAAAGGACCTAATTTTAAAAATTTCCTACAAAGTTTGAAAATAAATTTTTGAAGGTAGATCATTATCTTATGTAAGTCATGCTTCACGCCATAGTGTATTTTTGATTTTAGGGCCTTTTGAAAGGTAGAGCTTTTCAAGGAAGGACAAAAAGTGCCCTTCCTTTAAAAAATTTCCTGGATTGAAATTAAACAAGAATTTACAATAAAAGCTTCAACTTGCCACCAAGTCTGATTCTATAGGTAATATTAGTCCTAGAGAAAATCAGGCTTGGTGCTTCTATTTTGTTTGAGGATGACAATCTCCGTGTCCAAATTAACTAGCTCATTGTAGAAAAATGTATACTTTCCAGCGTACAGAGTGAACATTTTTTTTTTTTTTGTATAACAATGTCAAAGTTATCTAAGCACCATCAAGTTCTCTTAATTGTAAAGAAGCCTAATCACAAATGTACGAAAAAAGTTGGAATGAAAGTGAATTTCTGCCAGTTAGTTAAACACTTAATTTTTTTCTATTTTTGGTACAAAACTTCCAAAATTGGATAAAACGAATGTATCTATTTTTTTTTTTTTTTTAATTCAAAAGCAAATATTAATTCTGATTACTTTTATTTTTTAAAGGAGTAATAATAACCCAAACTATTAGGAGACTTAGCCAAACAGCTTTGATTTTATTGATTTATTTTTGTAAATGTCGTTTCTGTATTTAAAAGTACTTTGGGCTAAAAATTGTCGTTCTTCACGTAATATTAATCACAACAAAAACATTACTGTTAAAAAAAGAGCCAAGTTCTCCTATGTTGAAATTATGCTGGCACAAAAAGTACTGAGATGTAAAAGTGTACCAAGTTCTAAAGTTTGGGTTCAAATTCGTATCAATAAAATTTTGATTGTTCTCTTAACAATTTTTCTTTTAATTTCCGATTTTTAAAGTTATTTCAAAAATTGCCAAGTAAACAATCAAAATTTTATTGATACGAATTTGAACCCAAACTTTAGAACTTGGTACACTTTTACATCTCAGTACTTTTTGTGCCAGCATAATTTCAACATAGGAGAACTTGGCTCTTTTTTTAACAGTAATGTTTTTGTTGTGATTTCACTACTTTTTGCAAGGTAAGGCTGTAGAATTGAAAATCTCTATATTTGATGAAAATTCAGTGAAAATGGGCGGTTGCCACGCCCCCTGACTGAAATTCTCAAATTTAAAATTTTTTCCTTTGTATAAACTACCAACTCTACCATTCTACCAAATTTCAAGATTCTAAGATAATCAGAAGTGCTCTATAATATTTGATGAAAATTTAGCGGAAATGGGCGGTTGCCACTCCCCCTGACTGAAATTCTCAAATTTAAATTTTTTTCCTTTGTATAAACTACCAACTCTACCATTCTACCAAATTTCAAGATTCTAAGATAATCAGAAGTGCTCTATAATATTTGATGAAAATTCAGCGGAAATGGGCGGATGCCACGCCCCCTGAATTGAAAATCTCAAATTTTCGATTTTTTCCTTTGTATACACCACAAGTCCTATCACCGTGTAAAATTTCAAGTTTCTACGATATCGGGAAGTTCTCCATAATTTTGATGATCTGTCAGTGAGTGAATCAGTCAGTCAGTCAGTCAGTTACGGTTTTTGAGATTTTCGAAGCCCTATATCTCAGAAACTACTCATCGTAGCAAGCTGAAATTTTGTGAGGAGTTTTGTTTTGACTAGCTTAACAAATGAAGCGAGTTTGAAATTTCTAGTATCTTTGGTGTGGAAGTTAGAGTGGGGTCGAAAATGGCCTGAGTTGTTTCCTGTAAATAAGGGTGTAGTGCCAAAGTTGCTAGAGAACTTGGCTGGGCACTACCGTGCCCCTTGATAATACTAAAACTAAAATAAGGAAGTATTTACTAAAATGTTTGTGTAAAAATCACTTTTATAATAACTGCAAGTTTTGTAATGTTAAAGAAACCAAAAGATTAACTAAGGCTATTAAAGAAAATAAGCGGGCACAAAATTGGAATTGTAATTTTATCAGAAACAAAATATTTTAATACAGCGGAAAAACTTACAAAAACAAGATACACATTAAAAAAAAAAACAGTTTATTTTTGTCTTTTAATTTAGTAAGAGTTTTTTTTTGAAAACAATTGGTACACAAACTTAGAATTTGGAAAAGAAAAAAAAAGAACAAAAATAATTTAACATTTAACTAATATTTTTCAACATCTTAATAACACTGGTCAACAAAATTTAACTTTTTTTTGCCACAAGAATCAAAATATACTTTTCTAGTAGTTTTTGGGGTTCTGAATACAAATCTGAAGTCAGAAAAACTTTATCGGCCTTCGTTTTTGAAATATTACCGTTAAAAAATGCTAAAAATCGTCATCATTTTGGCTGTTTTTGAGGTTCTGTTTTATGTGGGGTAAAATAAATTTGTAACGGTAATTATAAGAACAGATATTTTTCTTTCAAAAACTGTTTAAATTTTCTCGATATTTTTTTTATTGCTCGAAATATCTTAAGTTTCAGTTAATAAGCCAAAGAGAAACTAAACTTAATCTAAAGTTTACGTCACTGGTCACAGAATTTTTGCCACAAGAACCAAAATATACTTTTCTGGTTTTTGGGTTGCTGAACTCAAATCTGCAATCCGAAAAACTCTATTAGCCTCCGTTCTTGAAATATCACCGTTATAAAAATAACCTTTTTTTTGCATTTTATAACGGTAATATTTCAAGAGCGAAGGCTAATAGAATTTTTCTGATTTCGGATTCGAGTTAAGCAACCCAAAAACCATCAGAAAAGTATATTTTGGTTCTTGTGGCAAAAAAAGTTTAATTTGTTTGGCCTGTGTTGTTTCTGAAGACCGCTACTTAAATTTTAAATATCTCGGGCAGTAAAAGAGATATCGGAAAGATTTAAACATTTTTTGAAAGAATGAAACCAGTTCTTGGCACCGTTACAAATTAATTCATAATGAACTACCCCACATAAAAACATAGCCTCGAAACAGCCAAAATGACGTTTTTGACATTTTCTAAAGGTAATATTTCAAAAACGGAGGCCAATAACAATTTTTTGACTTCAGATTCGAGTTAAGCACATCAAAAACTACTAGAAAGGTATATTTTGGTTGTTGTGGCAAAAACCTTGTTGACCAGTGTTAATCAGTATGAAAATCTATGAAAGTGTGGACACTACAACGATTAAGTATCGGCTGATCAAAAAGTTTGTTTGATCGAAAAAAGTTTGTTTTGCTACACAATTGCCTTCAAACTAAAATATTTCCTACCTAACCGACTATTTAGTCAGTTGCCTGTGAGCACACTAAGACCCCAACCCGACTAAACTATCTGCCGATAGAAATTCTGTAGTGTGAGGGGGCTCTAAAAACAACATCACTTTCATGAAGTTTTTATTATAAAATATTTGAACAAAAATTAAATTTTTTTTCAAGGTTCAGCATTTAAAAAAATACATAACTTATTGAATGTTCAAAATTGAAGGTCCCAATTTTAGAGAAAATCAAATATTTTAATGGAAAAAAAATTCAAATAAACGCAAACTAACATACGATAAACCCACCACGTTGAAATCAACTTAGGTTTTTTTTTCAAAAAAGAAAAGAAATACAGCTTAAAATAAATTACCGTTAGCTAAGACATAGCCTAAAATTCTATTTAAAAAAAAAAACGGATTTTTTTGATTTTTTACGGGAATACCACAAAAAATGTGATGCGTTAAAATTTTTCCTGACTACGGATTTTGAGCTCAAAGACAAAAAAAAAAAAAAAATTGGAAAAAATAATTAAGATTCTGTAACAAAAAATTTGTTGACAAATTTAATTTTTAATACGGAAGTTGGTTAAGTTTTTAACTGGTATTGTTTATTTATTGTGACCTATTATGTTTCTACATTAAAGTGTGTATGGTCTTATATTCTCTGTTATCAATGAAAATCAAAGATAAACTGGAAATATCTGCTTTTATTTTTAATATTATTGTGAAGTTATTGCATGGCAATAACGCAGATTTTTTTAAATTAGGTATATACCTTCATTTTATCTATCAAGCCCATAATTCTAAGAGGCATACAAAATGGTTAAGGATTTTTAAACTATTCCTAGAACTTGTCTTGTATTGTGATTCCCAATTTCATTCTGACTTTCGATTTTCTTTTCCACCTCAAGGCATTTTATAAAAAAAAAGATGAAAAGAAGCGATTGGGCTTTTGATGGAAAATAAAAAAGCTTGATATTGTGAAGACAATCTTCTTTTAACTTTACAAAAGTATTACAATTTTTTTTATTCTAATAATTCCTTCGAAAAGTAAAAAAAAAAAAAAGTTTCCCTAAGGCATATTTGAGGAATATTTTCCAAAATATATAAATGAACTATTATTTTCACCAGGCTTTTGTTATGCTTTCCACCATCACCATTTTGGCTTCTCCAACATCATAAGAAGTTGTATATAGGTATACAATGCGTTGTAGGTACTATATAGCTGTGTAGTATTAATTTCCCTTTGGAATATTTGAAACTTTATCAAGTTCTGGGATTAAGGAATTTAAATCTACAATTCCCTGGAGGCTACAAATGTTTAAATTGCTTCAAACATGAAAAATTGACCTTTGTCTGTTGTGTCAAATTAAGTTGACATTTTTGTTCTTTGGAACAAAAAAAAAAAAAATAATAATAATTCTGTGCGTTATACCTTTGGGTGATATCAATAACTGTTAGCAAAATGTCTGGTAAAGATATAAAATGTCTTATTTAAAAGTCTAAATATAAAAATGCTGCTTTATGATTTAATGATTTAAAAGTAGGTATTAGGACGGATTTGATTTGAAATCGAAAAATAAATCATAAAATATCCAAAGTGATGCTTTGATGATGTGATTTTTAAATTCAAAAATAGGTGTTCAGGATAAAATTTGTCTGCTATTTTCCCCAACAAAATCGATCCGAATTTTTCAAACGATTTCTTCCGATTTTTCATATCATTGTTGTATTTTCTTTAAAACCTTTAACCCTAAATAACTGCAGCACCAAAATCACACGTCACCGACCGCGCCTCCATTCCATCGCTACCACCACCAACAGCGCCACCATCCGTCGAGATACGAAAACACAAAACAAACAAAAAAAAAAAAAAATTATATATAAAAATAAGAAAAATACAACATGCTGGTAGATTGTCTTGTCGTGTCTTGAAGAGTTATGGCAAAAATACATGTTTATGTGTATCAGAGGCAAAAAGGATCTCTATCTCCTCCTTCTCCAGAATCCTATATGTGAGATGTGTTTTTGCATGTCAAGCTATATCCACAAAACACAGCATTATATACATCTACGATATGCATTCGGTTCAAATTGATGCAACATTTTCAAAAAAAAAAAAATAATACTAACGAAAAAAAAAAAACCGAAACACTCTGCATAAAACATTTCCAAAAGGGACATGTCTCGTGGTATCCGTATCCTACTTCTATAACGGCTTGTAGTTGATGTTGTTGTTGGTCGTTTCGTTGTTTGGTTGTGCTGTTGCAAAAATTGTGTGATATTTTCATGTGTGCATGACTGTGGCTCTTTTTCGAATGTCAAAAATGTTATTTTTCCATTTCTGCCGTTGGGGGTAAATGTCGCTGTTTGTTCGTTTATATGTTGTTGTTGTTATTGTTGGCTGGCTGTTTGGGTGTCGTTTTCATCTCTCTCTCTCTAAAAGGGCTGGATGTGGGCTTCACGATATTCCACTCAAAAAGAAATACATTTTACGGAATATATATGTATGCCAGGCAGACATCAAACCAACCAAAAAGCACAGCACATGCAAAATATATGTGTGTGCCAGTGCCTCTTCTGTTCTTATGCACTAAAGACATTTTACTCGTGTCGTGTGTTATAGTATCTCGAATTTTGAAGTAGAAAAGAGCTAGAAGTCCTTTTTTTTTGTGTGAAAATGCTTCTTCCACATGAAAAATACTGCATAATCATAGCCTTTTTCATTTTCGTTAAGACAATAACCTTCATATATACGAGTATATGCAATGGTAGATCCTTAGACGTAATAAGAGTAATCCAAAAAAAGGAACAAGAGGATTCTATTCAAAAATGTTTCTTCAAAAATAAGGGAATAAGAAGGGAAGTAGCTATATCATTTGCAGTAGTTCAAATTCAAAACTAAAGCAATTACTTCGTCCAAGTTTTAGGAGTTGAGTCATGGTTGTACTTATAAGTAACTGGTAGAAGAAAGACCGAAATTTCTCCATAGTTGCAGATTTTAAAGAAATTAATTTCAGTTCCAGAGAAATTGTGACTTGATGCAAACTATTATAGTTGTTACCTACAAAAAAAAGCCTTCACAGTAAGTAATTGGTTTTCTCAGATGTTTGTCGAACAACATCTTTAACATTTTTATTCAAAATTGAAGCATTTTGTTTAAGGTATGTCGTTGACGTTCTGACTCTTGTACTGAAAATAGTTTCAGTATTGCATTGTACTTGGTACTTAAATCTTACTCCTATTATAAATGTCAATAAGAGAATATACAAGATGAAATTTGCTGAAATCATCAAGATTTTGTATTCACAAACTCTTTTGGGATGCAGTTCAGGTGACGTAGTAACAAAAATTTTTAATCTTGCAACTAGTAAGGGACTTTTTAAGCAGTATAAAATCACAAAAAAAAAGTTGAGAAATTCTAGAAATTATTGAATTTTTGATAGTAGGTACACATGTGTACATACGTCTCGAATGAGTTTAATAACTACTTGATGAAATAATCACTTGGCAAGAAGAATTTTTGAACGAACTTTTATTTGATGAAGGTCTATCCAAAGTTTTCTGCCAAGTACTCTTACAGAATCGATTAAAAGAAAATAATTTTCTGAATCGTTCGTTTACAAAAAAAAACGACGATTTTTTAAAGTATTGTCTACAATCCTGCAAGACCCATTACAATTAATAAATTATTTTTAAGTTTTGTTTTTTATATTTTTTTCTCTATAGGTAGATCAAAATTTAGTTGAAATTGATCATTTTAGACCCCCAAATTTAAATTTTCAAATAGCAAAAAAAATACATTTTATAAAGATGCATTTTTGGAAAAAAATTTCAAAATCGTTAAAGCCCCTTTAAAAAAACACTAATTTTTTATTAATAATTTTAAGAATAAAATATTTTAAAATAAAAGTGGTATGCCATTTAGTAGAAACTATTAATCAACACCTGAAACCTACATTTTAATCCAATTTAATGTCTCGTTTCCGAAAATTCGAATTTTCAAAAAAAAATTATTTTTTTTTTTCAAAATTTAATTTTTGATTTATAAAACAATTATAAAAGTGCTTTCGTTTAAAAATTTCGTTGAAATTAAACAAATTGTTTGGTAGAAAATCAGATTTAAAAAAGTTTCCATGTAGTTGAAGTGAAACCTTAAAAAAATCATTTTTTCTTAAAAAAAAATTGCACCATTAAAAAGCTAACAAATTCTCCTGAAGAATTAAGCCATACTTAAATTTTTACAATGCGCAAAAACTATAGACATAATTTTTATTCAAAACAATCATTTTTCATGAAAAAAGCAAAAAAAAATCTTTTTTTCTTTTAACACCATTTTTTAAAATGACAACCTATAAAATGACAACCTTCTATATTATCTAAAAGCTTATCATTTAGCCTTTTATATGACGTTTCAATCATATTTCTACGATACCTACAAAAGAAGTAAGAATTTTTTAAAGTCAACGAGGTCAAACTTTCAAACTGATATTACGGTACTTCCTACACTGGTGGCTGGTCATGGGCAACAGATCCCACAGGTGTTTTGAGGTATTTTTCAAATTTTTCAATCATTCAAAAGTTAATTCAAATTTGTATGTGCTCCAGATCAAAAGATAAAACGTGTTTAGAAAAACAACATCTTTTCACAGTTATCTCAGCATTTTCAATTTTCAATGAATTAAATTATTACCTACCTACAGTATAAATTTCTATGTGTTAAAACAAAAAAGTTATTATAGATTAATTTTTCATGTCGCTTTTTCGTTTGCTTTTGTTTTAAATCACTACGATACTAAAGAAGTTTTCACTTCAAAATTTTTCATGAAAAGGTAGACCTTGTCTAAGAACTAATCATTGAATTTATTTTATTTTTGGTCCAAAAAATTAATTCCAAAAACCCCTCTGCATAGGATTCAAAAATTGAAAACGTATACAAAAATTATGGGAGAGGGTCATAATTCTGCTTGTCAAAATTCTGTACGACAAAATTCTGTAGGGTCAAAATACTGTAAGACCATAATTCTGTACGTCATTATACTGTAAATACAAAATTCTGTACGTCAAAATACTGTATGAACAAAATACTGACTTGCAAAATTCTGTTTTGTAAAATTCTGTACGGCAAAATACTGTATTTTCAATAGGTACAGTATTTTTAAAGAAATTTCCTTTGATAAAAAAAAACACTAAAAAGTAGCTTTAAATATAATTATTGACAGTAAAGTTGTAATTTTATACAAACATAATTATTAAAGTAAAAAAGTAAATCATTTCTAGGAACACAAATCAAACTTTTCTTAAACATACAAAATACCTACATTTTACAAAAAAAAATGTCAAAATCAATATAAATTTAATTTTTTTTCAATCCGTTTTAGGTATGCAACGTGGTTTAATTCAGATTGTTTTTTTTTAAATAAGTGTAGTTTTGTTTTCTCTCTCTTTTTCCGTAGCTCCTAATAAAGTACCTAGATTAATCAGCATTTGAAGCTTGCCTCTATATTAAGTTGATCTCTTAGAAATTCACAGTAAACCCTCTTTTAAATATATCTGTATTTCAAAATTCTGTAAAAAATATCGTTTTGATAATGTAAAAAAGTGCGCGCGTACTACAGTATTTTGACCAACCCAAAATTTGCTATACAGAATTTTGACTTTCAGAATTTTGTTCGTACAGCATTTTGCACATACAGAATTTTGACATACAGTATTTTGGCATACCTACAGTATTTTGAATACAGAATTTTGCAACATACAGAATTTCAAACCCAACCCAAAAATTATTTTTGTTTTGTGTACTTTTTGAAATAAATTCAATTTTATTGATAAGTTTTGATCTGTAGTCCAAATAATGAGTTAGTCTCTCAGCTAAGGTGCGATAAGCAGTTTTTATTAATTTATAAAAATTTTGTAAGGTAATCGAAAAAAAGCGATAAAATCCTACCTGAACAAGTTTTTCGACTCAAAACTAAAAGATTACAAAACTCATATTAAAAATCCATTTTGTAGACAACATCTTAAGTCTTGTTTGTATAAATATTCAGATCAAGTTCTAAAGTTTCCGTAGGTAATAAGCCTTTTTACATTCAAAATCAAAACCAACAAGCTTAGCTACCCAATTAGGTTTTGATATTTCAACAAATCGAACAGAAATTTGCAGTCCTATCTCAATTGATCAAAGAACTAAAAATGCCTTTGATCAATTTTAATTTACTTTGGATGACAATTTTGAAGGCTCTTTATCCCAAAGTCAAGAATAATCATCAAAAAAAAAAAACCCAATAACATTGCAGGTTTTATGACAAAAAGAAGAAAAAAAAATTAACAATGTTTCAGTTTCTGTTGAAAAGCTTCTTAAGGAAAAAGGAATAGTTCCCTAGTGCATGTTCAGTTTCAAAGTTTAGAAACAAAAATGTTTTCTCTTTCTCTCTACACATTACATAGCTGTGTATATTCTAGAATCTGCCGTTAAAAAATTGATGAAAAAGTAATTGGTGGGTTGTAACAGTGGCAAGACCGAAGAGAGTATACAAGAAAAACTTGCATTTCTAAGAACAATAGTCTTAGGATTTAAGTTGGGTATATATCTATGATGCTTGTGCTTTTTGCAGCAACCATGGACCTTTTAAAAAGACACTTTTTTTTCCTTCACACACACATATACAACAGAAATATAAGACTTTGCAAAGTTGTGCATCCTGATAAGTAAGCACCTAAATGTACCTACAACCTACATGTTAAGGAAAACACACAGCACCAGAAATAAAAAAACATACAACAGTTTGAAGTTTTCTCAACTTTTGAAACGTATAAAAGCCTTGGTATAGAGAGATACCTACCACCACCACTTTTCCCTTATAATACCCATACGCCATAGTGTACGCTGGCTGTGTGTTCCTTCCTACACAGAACCATCAACAATTTAGTTGCTAGATACCCTCTTATGCTATTTTACCTCTCTTCTACATTATGAAGCAGGGTTTTTGATAAAGTTACCAGTTTTTCTTCGTCTTCTTGTTCTTGTTCTCGGCGCATCACAATGTTTACTCCTTTATTCATTTTTTATGAAGTCCAAGTTGCAATTGGTACTGTTCGTTAGGTGTTTGCTTTGAGTTTGCATATTAAATATTGAAGAAGTGCATATGTGTGTCTGTATAAAGGTATGTGCAAGAGTGTATAAGGACTGCAAGTTCTTGCAATAGCGTAAAGTGGGTTTTTAAAAGGAAAAAAATGTTCGTTTTTTTTGGAAAAGTTTTTTTTTTTTTTTTTGGTAAGAAAACCAGGTCAGAACATTTAAGTTTTTAGTTTTCTCTCAGGTAAAATTTTTCAATTTGTAGTTTTTTGTTAGTGTTGTTGTTTTCTTTGAATAATATTTGTGTGTCAGGTTTGGCTTATTTGTCTACACACTTTAAGGTGAGGAAATGTGTTGAAAATTCCCCTGTTAGTTAGTAGAGTTTTGAGCAAGTAATAGGATCAGTTTTTTTTTTTTTTTTTTTAATATTTCACAAGGGAGTATGTATACAAATTGTGGTTCGAAATGATCGAGGGTTATGGTTGTTTCTTGTGATGAAAGTTTTTCTGATGATCATATGAATAATAATGTTTGGTTTCAAGGAAAGTAGTTTGGAAACTTTTTTGTCAGATAAATGAGACAAGATTTTGGATAGTCTTTGGGGCAAAATTTGTTTCTTTGAATTTGATATTATGATTTTGCTTCATTACACTTTTTGGTGAAGCTTAATTAAGCTGACAAACTTTTTAAAGAATACTGGTTTTGGGTTTTAAGAATTTATTTTTACAGTATTCTAGTATTCAGCAAGCTTCATTAACAATTTTGTCCTTAAGCCCCAAGTCGTTTTAGTCGCAAATTGTATTGCACATATTTTTAAAAGTTCCTTTGGACCATTAAAGAAAAAGAGAGTCTTTTGAATGAAAGGTTGGCTATCGGATTAAAAAATGGTTGCCCTCGACTAAACGAACCATATTAAAGTTAGAACGGCCAATTTCACTATTTTCATTTTGGAGAAAAGGTATGCCATCAAAAAGTTACTCTCCTAAAAAAAAATTTTTAACAATTGATGTCAAGGGTCATACACTCTGTAGTTACTGAATTAGAAGGTAGAGGGAGCCAAAGTCAGATTTAGAGTTTTAACAGATTACTTATTTTACCATTTTGGAGAATTTCTGTTGTCAAAAAACTGAAGTATAGTCAAGAAATAAATAGCTATTAAGCTCAGACACACAAAAAATATTCTGAAGTCAGTTCTATAATGTTTCGATTTTGTTGAACTCTGTCTTTTTAGATAGTTTTCTATTCCATATATCAAGATATTAGTGCATCCGTTTAGGGAATGTTTAAAAATGATAACAGGTGGACGCATATACCGATGCGATGCAACGGATCTAGATAGTAAAGTTGTTTTCAAATTAACTCTGTATTCTGTAATAGTAACACCAAAAACTGTCTAACAGTGGCGTGGCATATAAAATTTCGAAAGAGAGGTCTATGATAAATTAATCATCTGCAAACAAATTATGAATTTCTCCATGAAACTAAATCGTATAATGATAATCTTCTTCTCACGCGCAGAGTCTTCTTTTCGCTTAGTTGCTAACTTTTTTTCAAGGCCGCCTCTATGTTTTTGCTTATAGGACGCGTCCTCGTTTGTGAAATTACAAAATAAATGGAGTGAGATTACTCAACCTTGTGGTGTTCTTCTTTTTGTATGTTTGCTAACTTGACTGTTTTTTAATCCTTTAGTACCTACTTCTTTTGTAGTTCTCTTTTTTAACAAGAAATTATTAATTTCACCATTTTAGTACTTCTTTTGCATAATTTTTAATGTGGTGGACAATAACGTCAGAGGTTCTAAGTTGGAATCCAGCCTATACCTACTGTTTCTAGCTAAGAATCCTAAAGACTAAACGCAGAAAAATGTTCGGGTAAAAACAACGTAAAACTCGTGTAAAATTAACAGAGAAAGTTTGCTAATATAGCACCTACAAACTATCCTGGGTTAAAATTAGACGAGTTAACTCGGTTATTTAAAATTATTTAATCTTACCTACTATCTTAGTTAAAAGGTACTTAAATCTCAAATTTTAACTGAGTTTCTCGATCAATATAAACAATTTATTGGGTTAAAATAACATTCTAAAATGGTAATTTTGATCAATTAAATTTAACCGAGTTGACTTCGTTGATTATAGCAACGATAACTACGTAGTTTTTAACCAAGACTACGTTATTTTTAAGACATTTTTTTCTAACCCACCGAAAAAAGCTCTCGGTTGACGCTTTATTTTTCTGCGTGTAAAAATCAATAAAAAATCAATTTTGTGATTTATTTCTTGGAGCCAATTTTTAACCACCTTTCCACGTAGGTACGTCAAACGGAAGAGAAAATTGAATCCAATGCTAATTTTCATTACAGAGTTGGTCGTTATGCCAAACAGTTTCACAAAACAATCTGTTAATTTAACTTCCTCTTTATTAGGTGGCACAACACACATTAAACTAGAGGGCCTTTGGAACTCAGATTGGGATAAAATTTAACACACATAACTGAAAGTTTTTGAAGTTTCTATAACGTTGTTTTTGTTGATGTCAGTGGCTATAAAACAGGTTGGTGAGAGATGGTGGTGGTCTAACTTTTGATGTAAATTATTTTAGCTTGTTTTTAAATTGATGCTAACTTTGACTCTCAAAAAGTCCTTCGTGTTACAAATTAAATTCACTCCTTTCTAAATTCACCTTCTGAAAATCAAATTCTGCGCTTTTAATCAAATTATTATCACGTTATAGATATTGGAACTGATACTTAGTCATTTTCCCAAAAAACCTTAATACTTCAATCTTAATGATTTGACGACATTTTTTTGTATGGAACTACATAATATCGTTAGCTTAAAAATTTACATGTGAGTCATTCTATCATTTTCGTTAAATAAACACAACAACCATTATATTAATTAATTAACTGAAATTTGTCCTCCTAACTGTTAATGTTATTTTTTGTCAATATTTCTTCTTTAGTTAATTGACCAAACCAAATAATGTCCTTCAATATTGTTCGAAGAAAAATTACATAAAATCAAGAACAAGGACGCAATTAGCTAATCACACAAAAACTTTACTGCAATATGTCCATCAGTCCCTCATACAACTTCCAAACAAGACCTTATTCTCAAGAAAAAGCCCTTTTTTTCTCTCATCCCTGACTTGGCAAAAATCTAAAAACTATACATCTGTGGGTAAGAAAAGTGTATCATTTCTATAGATTTGTTCTTTCACCGCAATCAAAATGCCGCAATTTATTTTATTTTCCATACCCTTATCTTTTCTGCTTCTGTTACCTTTATTCCAAACTTCCCAAAAAAAAAAAAATAAGAAAAAAAAACCTATGAACCATATAGCTAAGGTATAATTTTGTGTTGTATGCCTTTCGGAAATACATATCCCTTTTCTGACCAACACACTCATTATTATAAAAATCCAAATCAGATGAAAGGATACAACGCAATAAACCGCAAGCAATATCAATATCTATTGGCAGACATAAATTTTAACCAACAAAAAAGAGAATATCATCTAACCTTTAGGTAAAGGAGGATATGAAGGTTCCCAAGGACTTTTACCCAAAGGAGACACAATGTTATACAAAAAAAAAAAAAGAACAAAAAAAAAAAATGTCCTGACCGAGAGAACAACATTAGGTAAACTGCGCTCATTGTCGTCGTATTCTCGATTCTCGGCCAACATAAGGTAAATCATTATGCTACAATGGCCAATGGACGAAAGTATATCCTGCAGCAGGTTGATAGTTTTACTCTTTCGGAACATACTTAAAATGCTTAGTGGTATATACACCATTGTTTGGTTTTTATTTTTTTTATAAAGTACAATACCTTTTTTTTTTTTTGAAAAGCTAAGCAAAAAATTTTTTTTAAAAGCTCAACCAATTACTGTCATTCACATATAGCTAGGAGTTCACAAAGTGTTATCGATTTCAGTCGAAAGGGAATGGGAAAGAATTTTGTAATTTTTGTTCCTTCAAACCACATTGGCACCGCATGTGTGTCCTGGAAAAAAAAATTAAATTACGTGTAAGGGTGGTCCGTTTATTTTTTATTTATTTTTTTTTTCTTCTGTAATTTTATTTGTTTGTCTAGGGAGTATTGTATTCTTGAAAATGGAAAAAGTTTTAAATTTTATTGCGTCACTTAGGATTTTATAACAAAATATTTTATGACCCAATATGAGAATGGTGGACCATTTAAAGAAGTAATTTTATTTTTTTGGTTTTTCAAATGTAGGTACCTTCGGAGAGATTCAGTTTGCATAGTTGGGTAGATACACACACACAGTTACACAACAACTATCACAATAATTTTTGTGAACCTGACAGTAAACTAATAGGAAAGATAAAATGTCGTTGACTTTTTCTAGCATACGTTACAATATAAGTAGGTACCCTTTGATTTTCTTAAATATTATGAAATGTTAATTTTTTGTTGGTCTCCAAAAAAAAAGTGTTATTTTGCATTTAAATACGGGCGACGGACAAAATCCCAAAATTCTTAATCCAGAACACACAGAATACCGAAAACCCAAAATCTCTAAGTTCTAAAATCCCGAAATTCAAACAAATAAAATGCACGACTGGAGCCGCACGTACTTGCTCTTGCAGTTCAAAGCACTTTTATGTTAGCTTACTTTTAGATTATAAGAGCTGCCTCTATATACATTTTTAAGAAATTTGGTTGATGTAGGGGAAGAGCCAGCATGGAGGCCAAATCTTAGTTAAATACAATTTTATTTTATTTGACTTGATTTTTTTGAGAAAAACTAAAAATGCAGTTTTACTGCAATTACTTTGAATATTACGTATGCAAAATTTTATCAAAATCATTAGAGCCATTTTTGAGAAAATTGCAATAACTCCTTAATGATGTACGGGTAGAGCCGACATCCGCGATTTAAAAAAATGTAAAGACCATATTTCCACTATCCGTATTTTTTGAGAAAAACTAAAAACGCAGTTATGTTAGAACTATGTACAGCATTACGTGTGTTAAATTTAATCAAAATCGTTGGAGCCGTTTTCGAGAAAATTGCAATAACTCGAAAATTTTGTATGGGAGGTATACGTTCTAAGCGAGATATTAAAAAACAAAAAAAAAACCAACCTTGGAAATTATGAAAAAACATCCATACCAAATTTCAACAAAATCCGTCCACCCGTTTAGGCTGTAGCTACCTGTACAGATGGACGCACGGACGCATAGACCGACGGACGTCATGATAAAACCCACTTTTTTGGACTTCTCCATCATCGTAATGTTAGTTTTGATTCAAAGTTCGAATTTTTTTTTTTTTGACACGAAACCAATACTTGCCCTATAGAGCAAGTAAAAAAATCAAAAAAATTCTTCAAAATTAAAGAAAGAAAAACTATAAAATACAAAATTTCCGCAAATTTTGATGTGATTTTTTGGGATCCCATTCGAGATTTTGGGTTTTTGGTTTTCTAAATCTAAGATTTTTGGGATTAAGGATGTTAAGGATCTTGGATTTTCTGCATTTTAGATTATGTGTTTTCGGGATTTTTAGGGTTTCGGAATTTCGGTTTTTGAACCCAATTAGAATTTTCATTTTTTATTATTCTTTGGGATCTCGGTATTCAGTTCGGGTCTTAGAATTTTGGGCTTTTGGGTTTTCTGAATTTTAGATTTTAGAGATTATGGCCTTACTGGATTTTGGATTTTATGGATTTTAAATTTTGGGTTTTCGGAATTTTGGTTTTGACCCTAATTTAAATTTTTCATTTTATTAAATTCTTGAGAAAATCTCAGTACCTATCCTATTCTGGATTGAGTTTGCATTATCTTGGATTTTTGAGATTTTGGTTTTTCTGGATTTTAGATTTTCGAGATATGAGCTTTCTAATTTTTGGATTTACTGGATTTCGAGTTTTTTGGATTTTTGGGCTTTTTGGTGTTCGGAACTCCGATTTTCTGGATTTTGAACCCAAGAACCATTGAAATACAGAGCTAATCGAGATAAGCCTTGTAATACTTTGGTCTAAGGTAGAAAACTAATTTCGTTGAAAAGAAAGAAGTGCAAAATCATTGAATTTTGAATTGCCCTTATTTACAAGAAGTAACGGGGAAGAGCCTTAAACCCCACAACTCTATGTAGCATGTTTGTAGATTGGAGAGCATACGTTTTTCAGTATAAACATGACTTAATTCATAGAACAAACTATTTTCTTAGTCAGATCCTTTCTTGTCCAAGCAACTGTAGTGTCAAATCATTCTAATTTCTTTAATAATCTAAACACAAACAATGGCAAACTATTTTCTTTAATAGCCAACCCTTAATACCTTCCTACACATATAACAACGTTTATATCTCTTACAGCAAAATCATACCTCCACCACCCGCAATATAGCAAATTGTCAGAATTTATTTATGATAACGCAGTTCAAGAGAACAGTTACCGCACTATTAGCACTGCGTATAATATTGATCTACTTAAAGAAAACGTCGCTTCGTCGTTGGCGTCGTTGTTGGTCGGTCGACACGTTGTTGTTGGGGTAAACTGAAGTGGTATGGAAATACATATTTTTTTTATTCTTATTATTCCACTTAGTTTGTACGTGAATGAATGTTTGAATAAGGGTTGAGAAATAGGTAATTGTATCAGTGTGCTATTCACCTGCCTTCAAATAAAAAAAGCGCACCCTCTTTTATTTTGCAATTGCTCAGATTTTATAACAATCTTTGTGTTGAAAGTCGTTTGGTAAATTAGTTGCACATTGCAAACTACCCTCCCACCCTGTTTATCAACACCACCTTGTACACAATTTTAACCTCCGAGACTATCTTTATTATTAAGCTAACTATAAAGGGGTTAGGGGTTTGAGGTTTATTATTATTTACAATAGCTTTTCTTCTCTTTTTGAATCGTGGATATTCTTTATTAAAGCTAAGGGTGTTGTTATTCCGTTATAAATTCATATTCAATGGAATTCTGCAACTTGGTTCTTAGAAAGCTCTTATCTTTGGTTTTCGAGGTATTTTAAAAATAGGCTTATAAAAAGGCATTTAAGACGTGTTTGTAATTTTGGTAACACAAATTTAAACAATACAAACCAAGCCTCTTAAACATTCTCTCTCCTAAAATTCAAGCTAATAAAGAATATTTAATGGCAAAATGTCGAAATATCATGTTTCAACATCAAGTCAGTATATTATTATTAAATTGAAGTGCAACTTCCTTTTCAATATTAAAAGAAAAGAAAAAGAAAAAAAGAGAAAAAGGCTGTCAATCAATGTTGTAATCAACAGCCAAGCATTACTTACAACACGCTTTGATTTATTCAGTAATTTGTCATTGCCTTGTCATTTGTCATGTTGAATCACCCTTGTGTACATTAATGTACTCGACTCGTACCTATTTATATATGTATCTTTCTATATACACATTCTTTATACCTACTTGATATCAAAATGAAAAATAAAATTTGGTTGACATAAGTGTATTCTGATAAATGTCGCCCTTTTTTTTGTTTGAAAGAGAAATCAGTAAAATTAATATTGATTCCTGTGATTGTTTCAGGTTTTTTTTTTCTCGTTTTTTTTTTTTTATAAAATCCATAATGAGGACAAATTACTTTTTATGTAAATGTATTAAGCTATTGAGTTAGGTAATATTAAAGGTCAAATATACTGAAATTAGTTTTGTGCTATTTTTACTTTTTACTTGCGATATAGCTAGGTACTATATATCAAGTTATGTATTCGTACAAAAAAAAAAAGTTGAGATAACATTTTTCCATAACATTACGATGGTAGAGAATGCCAAAAAAGTGGGTCCCGGAAGTCCGTCTGTCTGTCTGTCTGTCAGTCTGTCTGTCTGTCTGTATAAGGAGCTACAGCCTAAACGGATGGACCGATTAATGTCAAACTTGGTGTGTAGCGTTATTTGGCGACTCTCCAGAGGGGTTTTTGGAATTAATTTTCTTGGACCAAAAATAACGGTACTTGTCATATACCGATTTTAGTAAAGTTGAAATTGCTCAAAAACGGCTCCAACGATTTTGTTTAAAAAATTCAAATGTAAGTTTTAAGACAAGGTCTATCTTCTAATGAAATTTTTTTTTTTTTGAAAATCATTATTAACGGTACCTGCCATAGAACCGTTTTTTTTAAATATAAGCCAAAATTTTGAAAAAAATATTTTTTGGATTTTTAAAAAAATTTTGAAAATTTTTTTTTGAAAAATCCAATTTTCGAAAACGGGACATTAAATTTTTTTGAAATTTCTACAAAATGGCATACCAATTTTATTTTAAAACTTTTTTTCCAAGAAATTATTTATAAAAAATTAGTTTTTTAAAAAACGGCTCTAACGATTTTGAAATTTTTTTTTCTAAAAATGCATGTTAGTATATCAATCAAAACTGCATACTTGTTTTGGGGGGCAATTTGATTTCAGATTTTATATTATTTTTTTAAAAAACGAATTTCCTTTTTTTTTTCTTTCCCATATATTTAGATTTTCCAAATTTCTATATAAAAAGTCTTTAAAATTTAAGCAACTTGAACTCTAAAAGCAAGTACGTGCGACCCCAGTCGTGCAATTTATATAAAATGCTTTTCCAATGCAAAATTAAAGTTGTTTAGAAGTCTAATACCTTCTTGAATAAGGATCTTTCTTGTGACATTACTCCAATTTAAACCTGCGGGGTGGAGTTGGCTAACGCGATAGTCGATAACGGATGGTAAAAAAAAAGTTAATTTTGCTTAATAAATCATCGATATTGGCGACGTTCGCATTAGCCAATTCCTCCGTTGTATTCTTTTTTGTCAGATGTAATCTTACACAGATATATAAAAAATGCAAATACCAAATACAAATTTTTCTTAACAATCAAAAAAATTTCTTTAAAAAAATTGTTACGCATACACCACAGTGACCCTTCACGTTTATTTTAATCTTTTGTGTGAATAACTAAACAATAACTTTGTCGAATTCATTAGATTACTTTATTACCAAATTTTCAATAATTAAAGTAAACGTTCATGGTCACAGTGGCGGATGTGTAACATTTGTAAGCAAATTTTTTTTGGTTAAGAAAAAATTTGTCTTTTTATAGTTGTATTTGTATTTATTGAAGCTACCTTTTCATATAAAATATATAAAATTGTCATAATTTTTTCTATCATCCTGAACTTTGCAGACAATTTGTATTCTGAGATTCGGACAGCCAAGCAAAACTAGTCCGATTTTGAAAAATTATACGGCAATCGCTATGTTTCATCAAAATCTAAGGGCCATATTAAAAAAAAAAATGTATGTCTTAAAAAAAAAGTTATTGTCAAAAATCGAAAAAGAAACTTACAAAAAAACACTTTAAAAAACTTTATACTTTTGTCACCACTGTAATAATGTACCGATTTTCATAAAATAAACGGAAATCGCTTCATTTCATCAAACTATATTTTTTAAATTTTTTTATTTAGTCTTGACAAAAAAGTTATGGCCAAGAAAAGTCAAAAACACAATAACAAAAAATAATTTAGGGGCAGTAAAATTATATCTGATAAAGTTATTCTGACTTCAAATGTCTTAAATACAGGTTTTAAATTCCGAACTAAGCTAAAGGCATTGTGTAAATCTTAATTTAGTGCTGATATTCCAGTTTCTTAACGATGGTTTTCTGAAAGTTAAAACTATTTGTAAATCATTTGCATAAATCTGAAAATAAATGACATTGTATCAATTTTTATAAATTTGGGCAGATATAAACATAGTTATTACTAATACTTTTTTTTAACCTTACACTTGTAAAACAAAAATTGCATATTTTGACTTAGGAGCAAAGGAGCTGATTCCCTTTGATGCAAGGTCTTCAATTGCAATTATCCTTATCCTAACTTATAACTTATTTTACTCAAGAATATTGAAAAAAGCAACGAACCGAAGACTGATTCTTGTGGAACGTCTAAGGGAACTGCAAAACGTTCAGTTATAAGCTAGGTGTAGGGAACTAGGTTCATGGGAACTTTAGCCAACCGAGGGACTTGGTTTTTAATGTGTGGAAATGAAATCAACTTTAGTAAACTGGCGGTTATTATC
Organism: Episyrphus balteatus; assembly: GCF_945859705.1. Classification (NCBI taxonomy): domain Eukaryota; kingdom Metazoa; phylum Arthropoda; class Insecta; order Diptera; family Syrphidae; genus Episyrphus; species Episyrphus balteatus. Next base: position 27,752,260 of record NC_079136.1, on the reverse strand, counting down.
CTGATGACATAGATAAAAGTGATTTCACTTAAGAACCCAGCTTTTTATAGATAAAGTCATGGGCATCTTTCGAAACTTGAAATTTTAAGTCTTTTCAAAAATATTGATTTCGTGTCACCTTAAACAAAAAAAAAAATAAAATAAAATTTAAGTGTCAAAATTTAATACCTCTCAAATTTCAATATATTTGACCTTTTGTCATCCGAATTGAAAATTTGAAAGCGTACAACATAAAAAAAATGAAAACTCATAAACAAAAACTACATTCTACTCATATCTTGGCTTAAGTCAACTTAGACCTGGTCGATGACAGACATTAGACTGTCTCTGTTCATATCTTGAGGGGCGCCAAAATACCATAACTGAGGAATATGTCATCCTCCTTAAAGCGTCATACTCTCCAGTATAGGTTAAGTTTCATATTATAGGCATGTGTGCTTATAACGTTGTCTGATTGAACTAAAACCAACACACACGTTCTTAGAAAAAAAAAAAATAAATAAAACACATCTATCTATGTTATGTACTTATTCAGGCACTCTAAAGTACGTTCTTTGGCACGCAACAATCATAATCTCACAAAGAGCCTCCTTTTTGCCTTAGCATTGTCGTCGTTCTTATTTCTATATAACAACACTATTCTATACTCTCCTGAAACTGATGTCATATTCATACTTACTCATAGAGCTAGCTAGATCCATATTTATATGAATGTATAACGAAAAATATAAAATAGCTCCTCATGAAAATGCCCTAAAGCCAAACACACAAATTCCTTGCTGCGCTCGCTACCATCCAGTATTAAGTATAGTATACCTCCTAGAGGAGAAGTAGTGAAGTGGAGGATGGAGACTATGAAGAAGTAGAGTATAGAAGCTGAAGTAGAGGTCCTTGGAACAAGCAAAGAGGACATAACTAAAGATTCTTATAACTGGGAGTGTCCTGAAAGCAGTTTTCATTTCGTTTCGTATACACACAGAAACACAGATATATTATGATGCATGCATGTTGTGTGTTGTACAAGAAGAACAAACAAGGAAATGTGAAGCATAAAGTTGGATCCATTTCGAAGTCCTTTATTTTATAAATATGAATTAGCCTCTGTTGGGGTATATTAGCTTGGGTTTTGCAGAGAAGGCACAGAGAGACTGGAAAGAAAGGATGGTGGATGGTAGTGTTGGTCTTGGTATTATGTCGGTAGTTTTTTTTTTTTTTTTAGTTTTAAAATTTATATGTAGAAATGTGGAAACCGTAATGAAGGTGGCGGCTAAACGACTCGACTGCAAAATGCAACTAGATTTCGTGTCGTGTGCTCTAATTAGCCAAATAGTGAGCGAGTTCAGATTAATTTATTCATTTCAAGACAGTTAAATAAAAAAGGAATTTATTTTCCGTCGTACCTACCAGAGTCCTGTATTTAATTTAATTGCAGGTATATACTTGAGTGCAGTATTTTACCTGGGCTTCCTTTTTGCTATACACAATTCCATATATGTGTCCTGATGGTATTTATTTATATCTTCATTAGCCCTAAATTGCATTTTGTTTGGTTTGACCAATCAAGAGACCGAGGGAGATACATTCTCTGCGGATGGTTGTTACCTAGTTAGGTATATGGGGTAGGAATAAAATTATAATTTATTTTGCAAAATAATTTGTCATTCCATCATCATAGGCACCCAAATTCATATAGAAGCTAAAGTCTAATTGGCAAACAAAACTTCAATTGCATAAAGTTTATTCGATTGCTTTGAAAATTATATATATAATAGGTATACACAGAGCTAATGTATAAATAGGTTTAGAGGTAGATAAATACCTATCGTAACCAGTATTATTATTTTGATGTTGGAAAATTTCATAAATCAGATGAGCTTTAGGCTTTGATTAATTTTAAGGGTCATAATTTAATTAGTTTTTGAATTTGTCGTTTATTGGAATTTTGATAATACTGAAATTGGTGGGGCTGGAGTTTAATCAAAATCTGTTACAAGCTTTTGTAGAAATGTGTGTGGATTGGGTTTGTTTTTGTTGGGTTAAAGGCAATTTTGAAATATATTAATTTTGTTTAATAGGCTCTTGGTGGTAGTGTTTGAATATATAATTACTTTAAGACTTAATTGGATGATTTTTGTTTAACAGTTTTGTAACAAAATTTAACAAAGAAAAATAGCCATAGAAAGAGTACACAGTAAAAATTTATCTGAAAAACATTATAGTCATACTAATTTTGAGTTAACAGACAGCTTTTCTTTAACCCATTTTCGTAATGACATGCTCCTTTTTCCAAAAATAGTCCGATTTATTATTTGTTAAAAAAAAAAAAAACAGTTTTTCAAACCATAAAATTTGTTTAAAAAAAATGGTACGCATACGCCACAGTGACCGTGATATTTAATTTTTTTTTAATTAATACAATTCGTTCAGTGTTCTCTGAATGTGTTGCTTTGATAAATCTTCAAAATGTATTTCAAAAGACGCAAAAAGAAATAGTCCGTAAATTTGTTTAAATTTCTTTAATTAAATGGTACCAACAGATTCCTTAGGTAAGGAAATAATTTTTCATCGTTTCAGAGGTAAGAGCAATTTTCTCACAAATTAACTGAAGCCATATAAAAAAAAGAAATTTGAACACAAAGATTAATACAACAACAAGAAATTTTTTGTAAAACTGTTTTTCAAACTCAGTATTTTGAACAAAAAAAATCAACAAAATGTATTTAAATTTAATTTATTATTTTTCAAAAATTTAAGTTAATAAATTATACCTATGTACTTTCTTTAAGATTCTTTCGACTAAAATATTTTTCCTCCAAGTTTGTACTTGTAGTGGAAGATCCTGTCAAAAAACGACCTACCCTCATCGTTATACCAGTTGATAGTTATATTTTCTTAAAATTAGTGTCTAGAGAAACAGTTTGCACATGAGTTGCCTAGCGACATCATGTCAATGCATAGGGTTGCCACGCTTTTAAATTTATTTATTGAGTTTTTCGACTACCCCACCCTGCTTATATGGTAAGTCTTAGGTGTATAAAAAAATACTATGTCAGTGTAGTGCATTAACATCATATTTTATGGAGCATGGATAAACATGCTCAATCTCAATACAATAATGAGTAAGTATATTGAGTATATTGATATCTAATCTCTTATCTCATCTATGATTGTCTCGTGTGCATGCTCAACTGGAAAGTAGTTCACTTCTAATCTGACCACTGAAAAGGGCGCGTGCGTGCATTGGCGAGCCAACACTACAGTCAGAGAAAAATTAATTTAAAAATTTGATTTTTTGAAATTTCAAATTTAAATAGGGTAAACAGAGGTGAATTTAGAAAAGGGTCAAAATGCTATTTTCCAAACAAAATGGAATAGAAACAAAATTGATATTGGAATTCATAGATATTGTAAATATGTGAAAGTTGCACGTACAAACAAAAAATGTTAAAAATCTTCCACTCGAGAAATGGATGTTTCAAAGTCAAAAATGTGAAATTTGATTTTTAAAAAATAATTTCCCAAAAATCAGCATATAAGGTATTTGAAATAATTAGTATTTGAGAGCTAAAATAAAATAACTTGACACGTATCTGCCAAATTTTTATTTTAACTGAGTTTTTTGGCTTCGGTGTTTTTTGGCGTCTTTGTTTTTTTTTTTTATAAAAGTTACAGATTTTTACAATACCGACACTTTTTTTTACTAAAAAACAAAATTTAAAAATATTTCTTTTTGTGACCTAAAAGGTTTTGTAGGGCAAATTGAAAATTTCCGATGTACCTCCAAAACATGGATTAAGAGATTTTTTTCCTAGTATATTTAGACCTCTAGATAATCTAACTTTGTTAATTTTCAGTCGATTTACTTTTAAAATACGTTATTTGATTAAAACTTAATATTGTTTTTAAAAGTTACCGAAATTCAAAAGTCCAAAAGTAGGCTCAAAATCGTTGTTCAATTGGCGAAAACGTAGAAAAAATATTTAAGATTTTAGAAAGCCACCAGTCAATCAATCCCACACTTTAATTGGAGTTACTTAATTTTTTACAATTTATGTTGTCTCCTTTTTAACTTAATTCTTTCATTAGTTCATTAGTAATTAATTTCATTAGTTTCCCGACGTTTCATTTAAATTGAAATTAGTATCAGGAATCGTCTTAGTATTCCACAATCCTTAAACAAATTAAAGCTAAAAAAGCGCGGCTCCGATATAAAATAAGTTTTTATCTGATTTTTAATTTTTTTCAAGCTTCAGTAATAAAATCTATTGATTAATAAAAAATATTCATTTTTACATTAAAAGAAACCTTAAATCAACAACAATTTTATTATGTTTAAAATATTTTTATCAGTATGATTCGGTCGCATGTATTAACTTTGTGGCTGAAACAACCTTTATTAGCTACAAATTTAAGAATAAAGCGTTTGGTTAAGTTATCAGAAATTAAAAAAGTATCAAAACTAAGCAAACATGTTATTTTTAAAGTTTTTTGTGAAAAAATATAAAATTTATATTTTCAAAAAAAAAAAAAATATTATTATAATACGATATTATGTGTCAATACATTATACTTTTCACTTTTTCACCTTATTAAAGCATAAAATGAAATAGTAATTAAACATTGAAAATATAGTTAAAATGTAGGTACTTTTTTGCTCTGCATTAACAATCCATAACTTCTGGCCAGCTTTGTTTCTGTACATAACCTCAAATATTATACCCAATATAGGTTTATATGAAATAAACAGAGACTCTTATACCTAATTGCATTTTATTTTTTTATAAATCTTGATAACCCAATAAGCCATAAAGCTCTCAACAAACCATATTACAAAATATTAAGTAACAAAAAAGTAACTTGAATCAAGAAAGAGACACACAAAAAAAAAATTCCCTTTGGAAATCAAATAATTTTATACAGAAATCCTATTCCACTTCAAACTTTGTCTCAGAAAACATTCAAAAGAAACAATAAAAACATGAAACAGAAAAAAAAATAAGAAAAAAAAATAAAGAACTTTGAATTAATTTAAATAAAACATCTTCTTCTTTTCGAACATAAACAAAGTCCATTTCCGAGTTTCTTCGTCTTAAAGCGTAATTTTTCTATCAGATTTGCTATCCTGTCAGTACACATCTCCACCGAAACCCGGGTGAATAATTTTTTTGTCTTTTAGCCAAAAAAAAATGAAAGAAAATAAAAGCCAACAACAATCGTTCACTGGACCACGACAACGAAATAAAATACGAATAATGGAAATACAAAAAAAAAAAAAAGAAATACAAGAAAAGGACAAGTTGTGTATATGATGAAGCGCGCACAAAGTACAATGAAAATTCTGATAAGGATAAAGGACCTGCATTATAAGAAAAATATCAGAAAAATACAATAACCCTATAAGAAACAGCATCCTTAAAAAGGACACCGATAGTCTTGAGCGAGGAGAAACCTTTTCCCAGCTATTTCTTTTTTTGTCTTTATTAATATTTTTTTTCGTAGTCATTTCGTCGTCTTTATGCAGCAAAGGGATATCCGCGAAATGAGACAAAGGAAAATGCTTTCGAGGATACTGAGTAGAAGAAAAAAAAAAAGATTAAAATAATACAGAAAGCGGTAATGTGAGTTAAGGACGATGCTTTGGGTGCACATTTAACTGGCTCTCTCTCTGCAGACACAATTGCTTTGTAGAAACAAACGTTCTCCATCAGGCGCGGATTCATAAAGTGATTTTGAAAGGGGTTGGAATCATATTCAAGTGTTTGACAAAATACTAATTTATATAGGGCAGTGAATTAAATATGCTTTGAATTACACGGAGAAATATCTTACAAAGTTGTTTGATATTCTATTACAAACATTCAGAATTTAGAAAATTAAAATGAGCTTTTCGTTATTGTTGTTTTTGTTTGCATTTAATTTCCACCATTCATTTAGTAATTACTATTTTCATACAATTACCTACTAGTATCACTTCGGTGGGTATTAAATTTGAACGATTTAAAGTATGTAGGCACCTTCTTGATTTCTCTTTATTAATCTTAAACTGAATAACAGAAATATAGTGGAGTAACTAAAGCTCAAAAAATGGCAATATTAGGGAATCCGGCCGAACAGCTCTGATTTTGATGATCTTTTTTTTCAAACGTCGTCGGTAATTAAAAATACTTTAAAAGTTGCCGCTGTGGCAGTTTTGATTTTTTAAATTTAATTGAAGATTTTTGTGAACAAAATTTTTTTTTTTATTTTGCTTAGATTTCATAAATTTACTAATGCCAAAAGATTGTCAAGGCAATTAAAGGGAAAGAACTATATGTTTATGAAGGACAATCTTCAATCTTTTAGGCAATAAATGCAATTTTCTCACTAATTGACATCAAACACAAAAAAAAATATTTGAACACAACATCCGCAATTTTTAACCTATAGATACGTCCCGGTTTACCCGGGACTCTCCCGTATTTCAACAGCTTGTCCCGGGTTTTTATTTAGGAAACACGGGACGTATAAGTGTCCCGTATTTTGTTATTTGTCCCGTAAATGTCCCGTATTTGCAAATTCTCTAATTTTTGTATTCAAAATCTTAAATACTTTCTAGGGAAAAACAAGAAAACAGTGGTTAAAAATTAAAAATGTTTCTAATTTTTCGGATAAAAGCAGTAAACCTAGTACGCTGCTGAAGCAAAACGAAAGTCCCCAAAGTCAAAAAACTCTATTGGAGCAAGAGTGACAATTTAAAAACTCTCCAAATATTCTAGCACGGGTAAGAATTTCCTTGGTGAGTCTTGTGCGACGGAAAGCAAAATTTTCGATTTCGTTGAGTTGGTTTTGTATTAAAATTATCATTTCGCCTCTAGGATTTATTAGTTTTTAAAATTTTTGGCAAATTACATACTGTCAGGTTAAAAAGCTACACCTGGAAAAGTTTTTTTTTTAAATAATGAGTAAATGAGTTATGGAAGAGTAAAGAACCTAGCTAAATTTAAAAACTTTTAAGCATGTTAAAAGTTGAATTAAAGATTATACAATTTCAAATCATCTTAAATAAAATTAAAATGTTAGAAAACAGCTCTCACGATTTTTATTAAAACATACTTTTTTAGAACTTATTTACAATACCTATTATTAAACCGCTTACTTGATTTTTGATTTCGCAACGATTTCATTGAAAATTTTCCCATAAAATAGTTTAAGAAATCTCATATCAAAATAAGGAAAAACTGTGAAAACTCCTTTTAAAAAAATTCAATTTTTATTTTATTTTTTTTTTTATTTTGAAAAATCAATATTTTCAAAACGATATCCAACGAATTTCTTATTTGTCCCGGGTTTCGCTTTCAGAAATATGGTCACCGTACCTATAGACCGAAGTTTGAAAAAAAAAATCATCAAAATCAAAGCTGTTCGGCCGGGTTCCCTAATAATTTGCTTTATTTACGCCACTAATATTACAATTAATCAATATTACAATTTTAGAAAAAAATCAAAGTTTTTTTCTTGTTTTTTTATACATCTCGCTTAGAAAGTGTGCAATTTTCTCGAAAACGGCCTTAACGATTTTGATTAAACTTTAGTCAACACAATTGCAAGATAAATGCATTTTTGGTTTTTCTCAAAAAAGTCAAATAAAAAAAAATTCACTCAGCAAAAATTTACCCCCATGTTGGCACTTTCCGTATGTCAACCAAATTTCCTTAAAATTTTTTTAATTGACAGTTTTTATAATCTACAAATTTATCCACATAAAAGTGCTTTGAACTCCTAGAGAAAGTATGTACGTGCGACCCAGCCCTGTTTTTTTTTTTTTCAAAACAAATAAATGAATTTTTTTGGATTTTTTTTTAATAATGTGGAAAAATAATTTCTTCAAAACGACAAATCAAATTTTTTTTTTGAAAAATTTTGTAAAATTTTATATAAAAAAATATTTTTTGAAAAAAAAGGCTGCAACAATTTTCAAAATATAATACCTAATAAGAAATCTAAATGTTAATGATAACAAATTGTGATAGTAACTTTAAGTTTTTTTGTTGTCATGTTTTTTTTTTAGTTTTTTTGTATGTTTATTTATGAAATTTTTTAATTAAACTCAATATTATAAAATAAAATGTAGTTAGTTTTAAATTTCTTTATGTTAACAAAAAACAAAAGAAAATAAATTGCACGACTGGGGTCGCACGTACTTGCTCTTATGCTTAAAGTAACTATAATGTTAAAGCTTTTTATTCAAGAAATTTAAAATTTGATATTTTGAAGAAATTTCATAAGTAGTATACAAAAATTAAATCTGTTTTTATAATTAATTAAACTCCGTTTTAAATTATCTTAAAATAAAAACAAATATGCCATTTTATTTCTCGTATAAAAAGGTATTTTTAGAAAAAAATTTTCGAAAATTGTAGGAGCCGTTTTTTAAAAAAATTATTTTTTGTATATAAAAATTTTTTAACATTTTTCAAAAAAAAAGTTGGTATGCCATTGTGAAGAAGTAATTAATTTACACATAAAAACTAAATTATAAAATTTTTCATTGATCCGTTTTCAAAAAATTGATTTTTCAAAAAAAAAATTTTGAAATATTTTTTTAAAAACCAAAAATGCGTTTTTTGAAAATTTTCTAAAATTTTAATATTATCTTTACTTACACACTTTTGTATAAAAATTTTCATTTAAATCGGGTTAATGTTGTACGAGATATTCAGAAACGAAAAAAACCGTTCTATGACAGGTACCGTTAATAACGGTACAAAAAATATTTTTTTTTTTTTTTGAAAAGTTGGCCCTTATGGGTAGTACTACACACAAAAATTTTAATCAAAATCGTTAGAGCCGTTTTTGAAAAAAATTAACTTTTCTATTTCCGTTATATGGCAGGTACCGTTAGTTTTGGTCATAAAAAAAAAATTTCAATTTCCCCTCTAGGGAATCACCAAAAACTGCTAACTACCAAGTTTGAAGAAAATCCATTCACTCGTTTAGGCTGCAGCTCCAGATAGAGACAGACACACAGACAGACAGACAGACAGACAGACAGACAGACAGACAGACAGACAGACAGAATTGCCGGACCCACTTTTTTGGCATTCTCCATCATCGTAATGTCATGTAAAATTGTTATCTCGAGTTCGATTTTTTTTACGAATCCTAAACTTGCCCTATAGTACCTATATCGCAAGTAAAAATACTTATGGCCTTAGTATTTTGGACATGCATAAAAGCATTTTTTTTTTTGAAGAAATTGGTCTCTGAACTAAGATATAAAATTATATTGGATTTATTTAAGACCTACTTTCTTAATATAATGAATAATGATACATCATTCACATTGATACAATTTCTGGTGGTCTACCATTTCGAGGAACGTTTTTTTTTAGTACCTAGGGGAAAGGTGCGAACAGTGAGACAGTGCAAACAGTGAGACAATCCATTTTTCTCTTTTCTGAAAATAAGCACAGTAACGCTAGTTTGGGTCAAAACGTTTATTTCCCCGTCTGCGTCTTTTAATTTTGTCCCGACTAAATTAAAGCTGTCCATTTTCCTACACCGTAAAATATCAACCAAAATCAGGTGAAAGTAGTTTTTGGAGTGTTATAAAAGGAGTGTATAACACAAAAAAATCTGGTTAGTGGACAGAACTTTTTTTACATATGTATTATATTTATATGTTCTTTCATAAAAAAATATCATGTAATTAGAATTCCTTCTCGTTTTTTCTAATTTTATATTTTTCCGAAAAATGACAAAAAGTAAACAGTGAGACATTTTGTAAAAGCAAACAGTGAGACATAGATTTTTTAAAAAGCAAACAGTGAGACATATAAATTTAAAAAAAAATTTATTATTTTAGCATGACTTCAATATAATTTCGAAGTGTTTTTTCTTTCATTTTTTTTGGGCTTTTTGTTATTTTTATTTGAAAAAATGGGTTAAAGTAACATAAATTAATTAATTATGTACTTGTCAATTACCTAATTATTTGACATTTTCGTAAATTTATTTTTCATCTAAGAATGTCTCACTGATCGCAACCCTTGCAAACAGTGAGACGTTTTGACTTTTTCTACATTTTAGTCCAATGTGATGCTCTCATTCATTCTTTAACTACAAGATTTTTTGCAACATTAAGATAAAATGTGTCTTAAACTGTCTTCAAAGTTTTGTTAAGCTATCTTGAAAACATTCTAAGATATACAAATTTGAAAAAAAGGTGTCTCACTGTCCGCCACCTTCCCCTACTCATTTTTGGGGTTTTTGGTTAATTGAAAAATATTCATTTTTATGCTCTGCCCGTTCATGAACCGACAAATTATAGCTAAAGCGAACATTTTGGCATGAAATTTTTATCATAAAATAAAGATTTTTTGAAAATTCGGTCCTCGAAATTTTCCACCTCCATGATTTTGACCCATATCAAAAATTGACCTAAACAAAATAACTTTTAAATGACATATGAATCATCTTTATTTGCTGAGGGCCAAAATTACCATTGTCCTTTCCCTTTATTACCTTCTTCTTCCTTGTTTCAATCGCAAAAGGTGGGTTGACTTATTGCAAAGTTTGGTTTTATTTCACATCAAACTTTAAAACCATAATTTAAGGTTAAGATAAGTTGTTTACACATTAAAATTGTTTTGAACAAAATAGAGAATTCGATTTCAGGATTTCAAGCCCTTAAAAGTACAGAAAGCTGCTGTTTTTTTTTTTTTTTTATATTTTTAAAAACACTATAACCCCTTCTTTAGGGTACGATCATGACTTTCAACAACCTACATATCTCCTACCAAAGCCGCCCAGCTAAAAAAAAGGACAATCTCGAAACTCAAATGAAAAACAGTACAATTTAATGCATCCACCCATATCACCCTTCTCTTCTGTACCCCATCCATGGTCGAGCGAGGTATATCCCCCTCAATTTACCCCCAACTCGCCGCCCTGACAGGATACTGTCATCTAAATGAAACTGGAACCTCTCTGGCTGTGTCACGTGAACGTGGTATAGTGGTAGCGCCATAGCAAGGCTGTGTGGTGTTTCCTTCTTGGGATGAAAATTAAAGTTTTAATATTATGCAAGGCATTTACGTTGTTAAGTTATTTTTGTTTTTTTGTTTATTTTTCTGTTTTTTTTTTTTTTTTTGTACGCTTTTTATTGTTGTTGTTTGTTTATTTTTTGCTGTCTTGTGGATAATTTATTTTTGTATAATAAGGAACTTTCTGATGTCCAAAAACTGCACCAACTTCAGGAAACACAAATAAAGCCTTCTCTCCATCGCCTTGAATTCTGTCTGTATATCTACATTAAGTCCTTTCTCGCTTGGGCACGATAATTTCTGATTGGTGGAGAAGGTATACTTACAAAAGTTTTTTTTTTTAAGTAAAATTTTGTCTAATGTCCTTAAAACATATATGTAGTTTTTATTCCTTAAGAAAAAATTAAAATAGGTATAGAATTTTTTATTTCTTTTTTTGTGATGGAATATCCTAAGCAAATTGCCAATAAAAAAAAAATGTCCTCAATTCCTTTTTTCAACTGATTGCAAACATAAATTTTAAAACGAAATTTAATTAGTAAACATAAAATAGTTTATTTGAGATATAAAAAAAAAAAAAAAACAAAACAGAGTTTTACGAATATTTGAATTTAATTTTTGGAAACATTTGGCGCCCATTCAGCTCTGCACTTTGTATAAATTGTATTGCACACAAGTTGGATTTTCTTTGAGCACGTATTTATGTTTTCTGCAGCAGCAGCCTGCTTGTCTGCAACAAAAAGAAAATTCTCTCTCTTATAGTTCATTTGGATTTAATTTGGAAACCCCTCTTTTTCCAAATGAAATTGCTTTTTGTTTGAGAGAGAGGAATAAGGTATATACCTACGTTTTTGTAACTTCTAATTAATTTTTATTGGTTGACTAGGCAAGGACGACAGAGTCAAATTTAATAAAATGTGTTGTTTTAATTGATTGTTCTTTTTTGTTCACTTTTGTTCACTTTTGTATAAGTTTTTATTATTTTGATTATATCGTTTTTTTTTTCGAATCCATGTGAATCAATCATTTTCACATTTCTTATTGCTTCGGGTTCATTATAACTTGACCGTTGCGTTTAAAAAGAATTTTTTTTTTTTATGAAAGAATGCCACAAAACTTCGGGGAAACAGCTATACACTTATAGTGAAATAGAGGTATAGCTTAGAAAATAAGTCAAATTGTTTTTAATTTAAAGTTGTTAGAAATTATTCCCGCAACGCTTTAATTGTGGGAAATGTTTTCTTTTCCACTTTCATCCAATATAAAAATTTCCTTGACTTCTTTCTTTCCAGTTAAGAAGACTTTGTTGACATTTTTCTAGGAAAATCTTCAAGGATTCGTTGAAATACCTCAAAAACAAATAATGATCTGAAAGAATAAGTCTTCATTCATATTCATATTAAGGCCCAATTTATTCACTCTCCATTAAATTTAAAGCCGCCATTAAAAAGGGAAAATTTAAAAAATTTTTATGCGATTTGACAGTTTTCTAATTTTTAATGGAGACTTTAAATTTAATGGAAATTGGGCCTAAAAGTATAAGCTCTCTTGAGCAAGTTTCAGTAGTTTTTTTTTATTTTCTGGATGAAAAACTTTTCTTTTTCCTTGAGAAAGAAATAAGTAAAATTAAATTATCTAATTTTGCATGAATAAAATAAATGTAATTTTAATATTAACCTTAAACATAGAGGAAATAAGAAAAAAGACAGCTTTATGTAAGGTCCTATTCTATCCGTCTTTCATTACACTATGCGTTACATTAAATTATAATCAAATCCTGCGGATCATCTTTCTAGTTTGCCGTAGCAAAATTAATCTTCAGAAGGTGAATATGAGTTTTAATGTGTAAATTATAATGAATGCAAATAACGATTTAAACTTAAATTTATAGTTAAGTGGAAAAGAAACTCGACGAGGTTCAATTTTATCTAAGCTATGTGAGTCTATTCAAAGAGGCTGTGTAGAATCACTAGAAGGGCAGGAATTTTATTTCAATTCGTAATAGAAATAAAATGCACGACTGGGTCGCACAAACTTGCTGTTAGAGTTCAAGTTGCTTAAATTTTTAAGACTTTTTATATAGAAATTTGGAAAATGTAGGTACCTTAGTAGGTACAATAGTAGGTACCATAATAGGTACAAAAAAAAAAATATATATAAAAAAAAAATTCGTTTTTTTAAAAATAAAATAAAATCTGAAAACAAATTACCCTCCATAACAAGTATGCAGTTTTGATTGATATATGTATTAAGATGGATTTTTAGAAAAAAATTTTTCAAACAAAAATTTTCAAAATTTTTTTAAAAATCCAAAAATTATTTCTTTCAAAATTTTTCTTTTGGCTCATATTAAAATTATATAAATACTTTTTCACAAAAAGTTTCGTTGAAATCGAACAAGTACTTTCATAGATAATCAGATTCGAAAAAAACGGTTCTTTGGCAGGTACCGTTAATAATGATTAAAAAAAAAATTCGAATGTAATTTTCAAAACAATAGACCAGTGCCGAAGCCTTGAAAAACATTAAAAAATAAGAAAAAATCATAGTTGGATGAAACCCATTATAAAAGGAGGTGAATATGATACAAATGAAGGGAAAAATAAATTACGGGCGAGCCGAGTTCGGGAAGTGGTAGGGTTGAGTTTTAAATGGTAAAAAATGGTATATCTCGATTTCCAGCAAAACTACAAGTCCTATGGAAAAAAGTTGTATGGCAAGGTTGTAAGGAATAAAAAGATCTACAACTTATGAGTCAACAATTTTTTCACATAACCTCAAAATTTATGTGAAAAATTCAAAAAACCGAGTTTTTGGTTTTTTATTTTTATCTTTTTCAAAAAAATGTTTTTTTTCTACGAAATTTGGTGAAAACTTACCTTATTATGTCCCGAATACACAGTAATTTATTTGATTTAAAATATTTATTTTTTAACCTTTTTTTTACTTAATACCAAAAAAACACCCTAATTTCCAATCGAAAATTCACGTGTCAAAATATCAGCTTTTTTCAAAAAATCGGTGGGCATTTTGTTCGTTAAAATCTCTTCTTTCTAATAGTGTAAACAAAAATTTACATTAGTACATCAAAGTGCATGTTCTCGGAAAATGCAAAAAGCTTGAATTTGAAAATGTTTTTATCATTTTTCACATAAATTTTGAGGTTATGTGAAAAAATTGTTGACTCATAAGTTGTAGATCTTTTTATTACTTACAACCTTGCCATACAACTGAAAAATCAAATTTTCGAAAACGGGACATTTAATTTTTTTGAAATTTTGGTTTTGGATGTTGATTAGTGATTTCTACAAAAGAGTATACCAATTTTATTTAAAAATTTTTTTTTTCTAAAAATGCATCTTAAATATCAATAAAAACTGCATGCTTGTTTTGGAGGGCAATTTGATTTCAGATTTTATTTTATTTTTTTAAAAAACGAATTCTTTTTTTTTTATTTATTTTTTTTTTGTTTTGTACCTATATAGTAAGTACCATAATTTTCCAAATTTTTATATAAAAAGTCTTAAAAATTTAAGCAACTTTAACTCTAAGAGCAAGTTCGTGCGACCCAGTCGTGCATTTTATTTTTTTAATATTCGTCGAATTTCCTACAATTTTGAATATTTGACCATACATTAGTTTTAATATAATAGTTGAAATAGCTGATATATGGTTCAAATAGTCAAAATTGTAAGAAATTTGACGAATATTTAAAAAAAAAAATATTGTACACATTTTTCATTTAATTTTTTTTTTTTTTTTTCAATGCACAAATTTTTTTATTTGCAATACAATTTTTTTTTTTCAATGCAATAAAAATTTTTTTTTTTTAATGCAAATATTTTTCAGTAACAATAAATATTTAAAAAATACTTAAAAAATCGTTTAAAAATGCCTAGACCGCCATTAGTTAAAAGCAAGACTTTAGACATGCAGTTTTCGAAATTTAGGTTTATTGAAATCTGACAGCACTTAAACTTTATTATCATTTTATTCTAAGCCAAAAGCGTTTTCAACTGATTTTCTGTACAAATTCAATTAATTTTAATTAAATTAAATATTTAGTATCCTTTTCATAATAGTTTGAGGTTTAATAATAGCTCAGGGCAATTAGTCAAAATATGGGCATGAAATCGCATTTTTCGCGGGACAAAATTTTTTTCATGGAATGTGTTCGGGTGGTTGTCCTTATCATAAAAGTCAATTTGTTGGGAAAATTGGAGGTTGGGAACAGCCGCCATCTTGGAAAAGAGATTGGTAGCGTTTTTATTGAATAGCTCCATTGTTATTCATTTTAACAGAAAATGACAAAGGTAGGACTTATTAACAATAAAATTATCTAAACAATGATATACAAAACAATTCCGTGAGTTGATTAAATAAAATTTTATAGTTAGTCAAAGTGCGGGTTTGTATCGCAAGGTTGGGACAAAATGACATTTTTTCATATATCTGACGAACTTTTGATTTGTTTGGATAATTCTTCAAGAATGAATTATAGTACTTATAATTACCTATAAAATGAGCCCACAATCGTTATTGTAACCATCGTATTGTAGAAGTAATCTAACTCCGAAACTCTCCATGTACTAGTCAAAAGTGAGAAAAAAGCTAGTTTTTTGCTAGTAGGCCGAGAAAATTTTGGGAGTAGAGGTATAACCAAAATATAAGTACGCAGTTTTGCTGCCATACTCGTGTTAATGTCGATTTCAAAGGTCTGACAACTCTAATTTTGGGCTTTATACGGTTTTTGGGGGGTTTAATAACGTAAGTTTTCCAGTTAACGTGAATGGGCTAAATTTATACTATTTGAAATTATAAATATACAAGCTGATTCCCTATTATTTTTCCTAAATCTAGACACCCCAATCTTGAGGGTGTGACCAATAGAACTCAAGATATAAGCCGTTTATACGATTATGTTTTAGAGGCTTTTTTGTTTCGATTTTTGTTTGTTTATTTGAATTGAAAAGCCTGATATGGTTAGTTAAAAAAGCTTATATCGTGAGTTCTATTAACCCCATAGCCGAGATTAAGGTGTCCAGATTTAGGAAAAATAATAGAGCATCAGCTTGTATATTTATAATTTCAAATAGTACAAATTTAGCCCATTCACGTTAACTGGAAAATTTAAGTTATTTAACCCCCCAAAAACCGTATAAAGCCCAAAATTAGAGTTGTCAGACCTTTGAAATCGACATTAACACGAGTATGGCAGCAAAACTGCGTACTTATATTTTGGTTATACCTCTACTCCCAAAATTTTCTCGGCCTACTAGCAAAAAACTAGCTTTTTTCTCACTTTTGACTAGTACATGGAGAGTTTCGGAGTTAGATTACTTCTACAATACGATGGTTACAATAACGATTGTGGGCTCATTTTATAGGTAATTATAAGTACTATAATACATTCTTGAAGAATTATCCAAACAAATCAAAAGTTCGTCAGATATATGAAAAAATGTCATTTTGTCCCAACCTTGCGATACAAACCCGCACTTTGACCAACTATAAAATTTTATTTAATCAACTCACGGAATTGTTTTGTATATCATTGTTTAGATAATTTTATTGTTAATAAGTCCTACCTTTGTCATTTTCTGTTAAAATGAATAACAATGGAGCTATTCAATAAAAACGCTACCAATCTCTTTTCCAAGATGGCGGCTGTTCCCAACCTCCAATTTTCCCAACAAATTGACTTTTATGATAAGGACAACCACCCGAACACATTCCATGAAAAAAATTTTGTCCCGCGAAAAATGCGATTTAAATTACTAATTTCCCTGGGCTATAAACAAAATTGTGATAAAATTTAACACTGAGGGAAAAAACAACTTAAAACCAATGAAAACCACGTTGATTCAATATTTTTCGGAATGATTTTGCGTCGAAGACGAAAATTTTTAAATCAAGAACATCGTTAGTTTAAAGTTAAAACGTCTTTAAATCAAAGTTGTTTCAACTTTGAAAAAAAGCATTAATCTATTAAAAAAAAGAAGAAAAAAATTGGCAGCCATGGCGATCGAACCTACAACTGTTGGGTCACTAGGCGAATGCTTTACCAACGTACTATCTCATTGTTGGAAATAAAGGTGATAAAATTCAACAAAAGCTGAAGTCCGACAATAATACAAAATTTCTTACTTTTTTTTCAATTTTAATATGAAGATATTTCATGTTAGTTTTTTCAACATTAAATCAAAGTTAAACATATTGCATTTTACATTGCATTTTTTCCCTCAGTGTATCTACATGTGCAAAACTTCCTCTTAGAAAAATCATGCCCTATGAATACCTACTAAAAAATAATACAATATTTGATGTTTAATATTTTTTTTTACTTTGAGTCTTTTTCAATTATTATATAAGCCTTGTCTTATAGTTATAATAAATTGCATTAAAATAGGATTTAAACTAAACTTCCTTTTATTATCAACAAATTAATTTATATATTCAATTCCAAAGGGAAATGACCTTTTTATTAAAATTAAAATCCCTCCCCTCGCACACATTCTGATTGCAAGGACATTTTTGACACAGATTTTTCTTTCATCTTCCGCACATTTTCATCCAAAATAAAGAAGAACAAGATGAAGACAAAGTTGGGGGAAAATGTGGCGACACTAGAATCCATTAAAGCCAAACATTGAAAAACACATTTCGTCCTTAGTTAAGCAATCTCACCACGAACAACACTTGTCCTCGTGTTTGAATTTGAGTGAGTGAGTAGGTGAATGAGTGAATGAATATAATACATACATAAAAGCAAATACAACACGAAAAAAAAGGAACTCAAAATAGAAATGAAATTATACTAAAAAAAAAAATATAACCCAAGATGGAGAAGAAAAAAAAAAGGAACAAAGCATTCTACTATGCAAATTGTGTCACGTTCCCTTCTCGCCTTACACGGCATCATTATTTAATTTACCCTAAAATAATTAAGATGCTCTAACGGAAGCCAGCCAAGAGAGCCGAGTAGAGTCGAGCCGACACATCTTAAGTAACCTCGTTTCCGTCGCCCACTATTATAATATTGGAAGTATGATACTTTAGTATAGAGAGTAGGTGATAGGATATCTTCCAGCATCTCTGTTGCCGCCACTGCCGCCGCCGCCATCACACCGCCCGGTTAGTCGTTTCCGGCTGCATCAATGTGTTTTTGTAAAGTATCTATATGATGATGACGGGTAAGGTCTTCGGCCCCTTAAGTTTGTCATAATAATTTTTCACTTTCTTCGGTCTTGTCTTTGTTGTTAGTTTTTTGTTTGTTGTTGTTTTCTTATGGGTTTATTTGCAAACGGGGATTTTTTGTGCAATCAGTTGTGTCGCATGAACTTGCTTATGTTTCATTGGGCACGTTCAAAGAGCTAACATAAAGCTATCGGATAGCTTTTTGCTGTTGTAAACAATGTTAAAAATTAGCAAGGAAACGAACCATTTTCTGTCAATAATAATAATCTGAAGGTGTCCGGGAATTTCTGGTATACCTCAGGTATCCGAGTGATCAGCTGATAAAAAATTGTTTTTTTTTTTATTTTGATTTCTTTTCGGGAGATTATTCAGCTTAAGAGTAAAAAAAATTTGTAAGAAATAAAGTCAAAGCGATTGTGTAAGTACTATTCAACAATAAAAAAAATGTATTTTGCTCAAAAGAAACAGTTTCCTCATCTCAATATTTACATACTTTTTTTTAGTAGCTGCTTGGTCAAGCTATCTGGATAGCTCTTCGTTCAAAAAGATATTCCAGATACGGGTATCCCAGATAGGCTATCCGATAGGTGTTTGAACGTGCCCATTGGCTTTAATTTTCCAAGTCAAAAAAGGCTCATTCAAGAAAACACATGATTCAAAATTATCTCTTAGATCGTTCAACATCGTCCGCGTATATTTTAATATAAGATCCGAAGCTTTAAGATTTTTTGTAATACAAAAGTGGACAACTCATCACAATCAGTAGACTAATCTGTGATGATTACCATATAAGTCTGTATACCTTGTTTTATGGGACTATACCGTTGAAACGAGCAGTGACAGTGACAGTGTAATCTGTGACTTTACCATATAAGTGCGTGGTAATGTAATAATACCGTTTTAATGCACCGTTTAAGTCTGTGATACTTAATGGAAAAGGTGATAGTTGAGTAGACCGTGATATCTACCTGAATAAACTGTGATTCCAAATTTGTCCATGATAAAACCTTAAGTTATTCGTAATTATGCTGATCCTTTATAAAACAAAGTAATCTGTGATATTATTTGGAGGAATCCAACGAATAACAGTTACCGGAGTGAACTGTGATACCAATTGCTAAGGGCTTGATGCTAAACGTTATTTATCAGATTTCTCTGTGATACTTACCAAAGTCATTCTTGGCATCATAACCGGGCCAATTGTGACTCTTGCCAAAGTAATTAGTGATATAGACTACTGCAATCTGTGATAGATAAGAGTAATCTGAGATAATGTTCATGGCAAATCCGTGATACCTAGTTTGTTTCTACTGTTTCAGCGATAAACATATATTTAAATGAAGTGAAAAAAGTATCACAGTTAACCATTATTTATTAAAAGCCAAACAAATCCGTGATATTGGCCAGACGTTACTGAGATTAGATCATTTGAGCTTGCTTGTTAGACTTAGGGAAGTGATTTTTGGTAAATATCAAGATAACCTGTGATACTTAAAAAATCTGTGTTATTAAGTGGTTATAACAAGTGAAACTAGAGTTATCTTTGATACTTATTGGAGCTGTCTGTGATATAAAAAGGGGTGGGTTTCTAACTGTCAAAAATATCTGTGATGATTATAAATACAACCTGTGATATTTACTGGAGTACTCTGTGATGTTTACTGGAGTGTTAATTGAAAAATATCTCTCAGGCCAAAGCGTGATACTTATTGGAGTAATTGATGATATATTATATCATCTGTGACACAATAGATATTTATAATACATACCAATTTAGTTCGTGATAGTTACCTACTTAAGTAATATGCAAGGTAAACACAGTTTCATTGAGAGATACTTTTCAGAGTAACCTGTGATAGCGTGGTGTGTATAAGCTGTGATAGATACCAGCAAAATCATTGATACTAATCACTGAAGCCTGTGATATTTTCGAAAGAACTATGTAATACTTAGTAGAGTAATACTTTTATTATATGGTATTCTCTGATACTTTTTTTAAGTGTCTAAAATATGAACTAGGACAGCTTGTGATACCTATACCTAAGTACCATCTTGCTGGGGTAATTTTTAAAATATATTTATATCAGGCCAATGCGTGATAGCTGCCTCTGATAATAAGCTGAAGCAGGCAGAGAAACCTGCCAACAAAATTTTTGATACTTATCGCTGCAATCGACTTGAGTAATCCTTTTTGCTTATGTCCCAGATAAATATACTTGAAGTTCTTCATGATACATGATGCAATCTGTGATAAATACCACTTTACATGAAATTCTTCATTTTTGCCAAAGTAGTTCCTGATTTTACTGTGATACTAATGTAAGTATCCTTTGATATTTGCCAAAACCCGAAGCAATCTACATAATTGTGATATTTTTCAGAAAATCCTGTGATACTTAACGTTATATAAATATCTGTAATATAAACTGCGTGATCCTGTGATACCTCCTATCCAAATCATTGGTACAATCTGTGATATTTACATTTCATGATATATGATTCTATCTGTGATAATTAATATCTTATTATAAATTATGTGATTCCTCTGTGATGCCTCTCCGTGATTTTTGTTGGAAAAATCTATTTGTGATATTAATCGGAACGAACTGTGTCTGTGATATGTTCGACTTTAAGCTGTTATACTTATCAGATGAGTTTGTGATATGTGCCAGATTTATTCCAGCTATATTTGAGGCCTACAAAAGCTATTAACTAGACCTTTAAACTAAATAAAAATTAATTTTTGTACCATCCAATAACGATCCATAATGAAAAAGTGATGAAAAATGAGAACAAGAAATATCTTTTGCGGATGGAGGTTCCTTTTTTGACAAAGACGTATTTTTGTATGTGTAATGTAATAGAGGGCGATGATTGTTAGCGGATGTTCACAAATGGGCACCCTTATTTCTTACTTGAATGAATAATTTTTGAGTTTCAATTTTAAATTCTATCCACGTCATTTTCAACAAAAAAAAAAAAACAACAACAAAAATTAAGTAAGTAAGAAAGTAAAAAAGAAAATGATATTGAATTAGGGCCTACATTTTCTTGAACAAGAGAAATAATAAAACCTTTTTTAAGAGAGCCACTAACTACCTTTTAAAGTAGCCTTTTCCCCAAATATATGTACCTACCTTCATTGTTTGACCCCGTTCATGTTCGAAATATATTTTTTTTTTTTTTTTTGTAAAAAAAACTTTGAAGGATGATTGATAAAGGCTATGCTGATGTTTAATCCATCTATAGGAAGGTATAGAGTAGCTTGAGCCTTGAGTCTTTAAAAGTTTTGTATTTAATTCATTGCCTTTGGGGTATGTTTTCTTGGTAAGGGGGTGGTATTGTACCTTTCTAACTATACGATACCTATCTCGTTTTTGGTTTTGACTTTGACAAAGATATGTATATACGAACCATTATTGCCCACAGCAATTTCTTACGGTCCAACATTGGCGGTGATTAAATAGACAGGCATATGATTGAAAAGTTAGTGCCAACAAATTTTGTGTGACTAAAAAGCTTGGGGATTTTCAGCAAATTTCAAATTATTCTCCGGGTCTTGTTTTTTGCCTTTTTGCTATAATATCTCTATCTCTATTTTGGGGGGTGTTTTTGTTGAACTTTTTTTTGTTGTTTTTTTTTTCTTTTATTTTTTGTATTAATAAATAAGGCTTGCCTTTTGTACAAGAATATATAAGGTGTCGGTTACGTAGATGATGTTGAATAGTAAATTAGCTTGTTTAATCTTCCCTTGAGTGCCACTTTGATGTTGTGTTTTTTTTTTTCCTGTTGTTCTTCTTTCTTTCTTTATTTTTTGTTGTAAGGAAGGTCTAAGGGTGTGTTTTTGTTGTATATATAATAAATGTATATCAAGTTTAATACCAAGAAATGTGATACGTCTGTTCACTCTGTAAAAGGTTATCATCTAAAATTGCTTCTGAAGAGAAAACTTTTTATCATAGGTAAGCTATGTGAAATTCGAGAGAGAGAGAAAGAGAGAGCAAGGAAAACTGCTTAAAATTCAAATTAATTACATTTACTTGTTCTTTTTTTTCTGTTTTTTGTTTTTGCTCTTTCTTGAAGAGATGTTAACATTGATGCTTATTTTTCAGTTAGAAGTTAGGTCGGTATACGCTGAGAAAACGATGAGAGTATCTAACTACGACGCGTCGTAGAGGATAAAGTTTTACGCTTAATCTAATGTTGGCATAATATGTGTACTTAAAACAGTGTTATTTGACTTAAAAGTTGTGTATCGACTTTGATGACGATTCTGACACGATGCAGTTAGGCAGGTACTGTGTATGTCAATATTAGCTATACACATCGAGAAACAAGTAGATTCTTCAAGACGGATGCTCTTTATCGTACAAACAAAATTTAAATATTTTAAATTGTGCATTTCTTTATTATTTCACACTTTTAGACATATTAGAGCTTTCCGCAAAGATCGCAATACTGAATTTTATTTGTGAACAACATATCGTCGAGATAAGCAAAAGTTATATGCGGTAGCTGTCCAATAGCTCGCCATAACTATTTTGAATATTTAAAAATAAATTTTTTCGTAATTTTGTGTTTGAAAATAACATTTCAAAAACTATTCATTGGGAATAGGTCGACGTATTGCGTTAACCGCACTGATTTGAAAAATATTGTGTATAGATTTAAAGCATTTCTAAAAAGAAAATTCAATGATCATTAAAATTCATATATTTAAAACATCCTTATTAGTATTGTTTTATTACTTTTTGCACTTTTTTGCACTATGTCTATAAAATAGTACCTTGATGAAAGTTTGTTACAAAAAGATACATAAAAGATTATATTTATAAATTGTTTTGTGAAAAGGATTAAGTAACTTATAGATATTATAATCTGTATCTGAGTACATTTAAGATAAGGTTCCTCCTATTAAGTTCAAAGTTGTAAGTATAAAAAAAGTTGTTCATTCATTTTCATTTTTTCACAATTCATGAAATATGATTTTAAATTTTAAGACGAAACTCGTAGGAATTGGAAACAAAAATAATATATAATTAAAAATATATCTGCACGTACTCTTAAACTCATTTTTTAAGACAATTGAGAAACAGCATAAAACTATAAGGTGAAAGGTTTAGATTAATTTACCACTATAATTTCAAAAAAATAATCGGTATAGTAGTAGAGTAACTAAAGCAAATTATTAGGGAACCCGGCCGAACAGCTCTGATTTTGACGTTTTTTTTTTTCAAACGTAGGTAATTAAAAATACTATAAAGTCTATAGATTAAAAATTGCCGGTGTTGCCGTATTGTTTTTTAAAATTAATTTTTTTTAACAAAACCATTTTTTTTGCTTAAATTTCATAAAACAATTCATAGCAATTTCATAAAACAATTGATAGCAAAAGAGTCTCTAGGTAATTTAAGGAAAATATATACAAGGCAGTAAGGGACAATCTTCCATCGTTTAAGCGATAAATGCAATTTTCTAACTTTCTGACCTCAAACACAAAAAAAATATTTTGAAAACAACGGCAACATCTACAATATTTTACAATACATTTTTAAAAAGCCAGAAGCTCATACTTATCTCTTAAATTTAAATCCACTAAATTTAACTAAGAGCTTTTGAAAAAATGGTCCTCAAACTCAGAATTTAAAAAAAAATGTTATTAAAAAAATTTTAAAATGACTTTTTTCCAAACTTTTTCTAATAAAATATGAATTTATTTTACAAAAAATTTTGGTCATAAATATTATCAGTTGAATTCCGAAGCAGAAAAGGTAATATATATCACACTTTTGAAAAAAAAATTAAAAATTACTTCAATTTCAATGGGTTTTTTTCATAAAAGCTGAATTTTTGCATCGAAATAATTAATTTTCTCAAAGACTTTGGTAAATAAGAACTTTAAATTTTTGCTATTTAACTTTCAACAGTAAAGGTTATTAAATGAATAAAAAATAATTTTATGTTTAGATGTTGAACTGTGAAAAAAAATTAGATCAATTTTTTTTCAAAACTTTTATTAAAAAAAGTTCTTCGAAAATGAAATAAGTTTGAAAAAAAGATCATCAAATATTGATAATATTGACAATTTTTGAGCTTTAGTTACTCCACTATAGTTACCACGTTCTAAGTTCCTTTTTATTAAAAAATATCAGCTTAGAAATAAATAAAAAAAGAACAATCAAAAAATAAAATTGTGAAACAAAGTTCAAAATATCTTATTGGACAATGGACATAAGCATATATCGGTCAACTGGTCTGCTGTCAAATGGAACATTTGATTGCGAATTCATAAACAATTAAAAAACATGACAATTTGTTTAAACATAAAACCTTTTTGCTTACATTAACCATATTTTATAATCACAAAAAACACCATACGAAAAATCTGTTTTTTTTTTTTTAATTGTTTTTTTTTTTTATATCGCAGTTTTATTTGACAGCGATCAGTTGTACGAAATATGATTTTTCTCCATTGTTTATTTAGATATTTCCAAATTTTTGTACACGCTTTGTTTTTTTAATTTGCAAAGATTTTATATATGACGTGCGAAAAAACGATACCACATTAGAAAACTCTTCATTACTGACATTTAATCATAAATCGACTACAAAAATGGTTTTTTTTTTTTGCTTGCGTTGTTGAAATATTTTCACCCCTAATCGGGAAAATTTTCCCAATTTTCATCCAAAAATTTTCTAATCTAAAAAAAAAGTTTCAGCAAATTTTATTGAAAATTAGTGCATTTTCAAAGTTTCAATAAAAAAATTGTAAAAGATTATTTTTATGATGTTAAAAAAATAATAAATTAGTTTTAAAGAATTAAATATAAATTCTTAATGATTTGGATTCCAAAACAAAGAATGATATATATTTTCGTATACATATGTATATAGCAAGGGATTTTAAGATTTTTCGTTAATAAATCTCTAGAGCCTTTTTTTAAATATTTTCTTATATGTAAATTAATTATTTTCGAAAAAAAATTGGAATGTCATTTTTAAGAAATAGTTATTTGGCACATTTAAACAAAATTGAAAAAAAAACATTGGTCGTTTTCAAAACACAGATTTTTCCAAAAAAAAAAAAAAACTGAATTTGAATTAAACTGTTTACTCAAACGTGTTTGTATAATAATTTTTCTTGAAGTTCGCAGATTTTCTTAATCAAAATCGTTTGAGCCGTTTTTCAGAGAAGCAACAAACAAATTTAAAATAAGATCAATTTTTTTTTGGAAATGTCAGTTTTTTGAAAAAGGCTCAGCGAATATTTTTGAACTTTTTGCAATTTGCTCAAAAATTATTTCAAAAACCATTGATTGAAATAACTTGATTAAAAAATTAAAATTAAGTGTACAATTCTAGCTTTTGAAAACTGTAAGAGTTGCTGTTGTTTTTAATTGTTTTTTAGAAAATTGTCCCTCCCGCCTAAAGGGGGGACACAGACCCCGCTCCCATAAAAAAAAATGATTGAATTGAACACCTCTACAAAAAAAAGTTATCAATTCTCGGAGCCAAAGTTATCGTACTCGTGCCTAACGCTTTTAAGAATTTTTCACAAGAAAAAAAAACACGTTTACGGGATATCTCGAAAAAAATATCTAATCCGATTTTGGTAAAAAACGGATTATTATTGCTGAGACTTTTAGGAATAAAGCCTCATTTTTAGTTTTTGTCGTCATTTTACGTCAACCTTAAACATGTTCAGGATCACTGTGTGTTGTGTGATTTTTCATCCTCTGTATATTCGACAACCGAAATATTTTTTTTGTTTTTTTTTTCTCGACTAAGAAGATCTGTCTTCATTTTTAAGATGAGATTTTCATCAAAAAGTCATTATCGGCAAATAAGTGGATTTATTCTATTCTTTATACTGATGATTCAATTGCATTCGCTTTGGTTAAAGATAATTTTGGGCAAAATTATAACATCATTGCAGGGAAAACAAATTTTAAATCTGAAATGTTTATCTACTAAAAGTGTGAAATTGAAGTGCATAGAATTATTTTTAAAGCAAAATTTTTTTTTAATTTTTTTTCCAAATCAAACTAACCGATTCATAGCTTTTTAGGTTAACAATAAATAATAATGTGTCCGAAAAATTTCTTTCTATTTTTAGTGTCTCTATGTGCCATAAAAATATATATTTTTTCTAACAAAAGGCAAAAATGCCTAATTTTTTTATATACCTATTGATTTATCTATTAATAAATTAATTGGCTATTCTATTGTTTTCGACTAATTCATGTTCATATTTTTGTTTCCGTTTCAGGTGAGCTAACTATACCATTGAAGCATGACAAATGTGCGTGCGTGAGTGAGTATTCTACCCCCTCTGTCTAACAAAAACATACAACGACTCTATTCGCTTTTCCATATAGCTAGTAGCTGCTTCCTGTGCCAATAAATAAACAAACATGCAATTTACCTCTCAATTTATCGATTCCCCTGTTTCGATTCACTGATTCGCATTCGTGTTTGAATATTTTCTGGTGTGAAATATGCCTTTTAAAAAATAAACAGCGATTTGTGAGCGAGTGAATTTGAGTGTAGCAGTTAACTAGACAGGAAACGAAACAAATAAACAAAAAAAAAAAAAAAAAAAACCGGCAGCCATATCACATTAACCCCGCTAGAACCAGCGCTAAATCATACATAAATAAATTTGTGATATTGTCAATTGGTCGGTTCGATGATTATGTCAATGTTTTACAATTTCCAACATCCAATGTGTCAGCACCCTGAAACTGTTTATTGTGCATGTGTTTGAGTTCGACTGCAGTTTGCAGTATAAATTTCATAACATTAATGCGTAAAGTTTTTGTGTGTGTTGGTGAATTTGCATAAGTAGGTCCTGAAAAAATAATAAACTATATTTTTGTTGTGTATATATTTTTTGTTTGATGTATTGTGCTGCCCCCTTGCGGTTGGCCAAAAACAACTTTTACTGACATTTCTACAACACATTGGGGGATAATAAATTATTTGATGACTTTTACCCTTTCCATTCCCAGTCGAGCCGATTCGAATATAGAGTCGAGAGTCGAGTTGAGTCGAACCTAGCGAGGCTATGCTCCTATCCAATTTATGAATCTATCAGGAGAGTAGGTAGTAGATATGCTTATGTACTGGAGGTTATATGAAACAAAATATAGTGCAAGGGCTGTAACATAAATCTTGAAACCACATTAAGTCTCTCTTTCTCTACGCTCTGGGTTCTGATACTCGACTCGACGCACATACACAATTTCACATAGAATATCAAAATGTAGTCAGGCAGGATGCTCCATCTATAATATAAACCAATACTACCATAGCATCAAAAACCAACCTAGTCATCCTCATTCATAGAGATAACGTGAGAGGCAAACAAAATTTAGCCATTTGGGAATTTGAAAATTCAAATTCGGATATGAAAATAATTAAACTTAATAGATAAAGCAGTTAAGTTGAATTATGACAAAAACACACAGAAATATAGACCTTGAATATTGGATTCATGTGAAAAAACGATTTATTAAAATTTTTTTTGTTGTTTTTGTGTGTCATGTTGCAAAACCAGAATAAAATTTATTATGCTTATATTTTAGAGAGGGATAGAGAGAGAGAGGGTGAGGTTGAAAAAGTTTAAAATACTTTTTAAAGAGTTTTCTTTACAGTTATTCACAGAAGTTTAAAATTATGGAAATTTAAAATGGAAAATACATAGGTAACTCTGCATTTGTCTTATAATATGCATTATTTTTACTTGCGATATTTGAACAAAGGGTATCGCACACATAATTATAGTAATTTTACTTATAGTACAGGTAAAATAGGCATTTAAAAACAAAAAATTGTTACGCTCATGAAACTTGGCAAAAAGTTTGCTTTTGAGATAAGAACCAAGTATCAAAAAATATTTTTAAAAAGTTGGGTGGAAGGGTATTTTTTTCGAGGGCAAGAGGACAAGAAAAATCGTTTGTGGAATATTATCTATGACACATTTTTCTAAGGTATTTTTTGATGCTGAATCTAATGACATAAAAATAAAGTCAATATAATTGCTCTAGGAAGTTATAGCCGATTAAAAACAAGGGTGCGTTTTTTTGGCTTCAACATGTAAATATTATCAAAACCCATGTGAAAAACAAGATACATTGATGAAATTTGGGATGAAGGTTTTAGATAAAGCAGTGACAAAGGATTAATAAAATTTCTAAAAATGCTTTTGGTGAAAGGCTGTTTTTAGATGGGCTTAGTTATGTGTGAGAAAGATATCGTAAGAGCTGTCATAAATTTATTCAATTTTTTAAACTTGGCTTTTCACCAAGTTTCTTATAAGAGTTAAGAATCTAAAAAGTCTACAAAATTATCTTGAGTGAAAGGGTGTTTTTTTTAAGAAATGATGAAATTCGGAATTAATACAACAAAAACTGGGACAAAAATGTTACACCAACGAAAATTGGTACATAAAGTTTCATTTATAAGAGAAATTAAGAATCTAAGTAGTCTAACAAATATTCTAGGTGAAAGGGTGTTTTTTTTTTGTTTAATAAGGAAAATCCGCGATTAATCCGATAAAATCAGTGGTATAAAAGTTACTCTTACGAAATTTATTAAAAATGTTGTCTTTCTCTCCCTCTTGGCCTCGAAAAACACCCTTCCACCAAACATTTTCTTATAGAATTTGTTTATTTGGTTCTTATTTCTAAAGCAAACTTTTTGCCAAGTTTCATGAGTGTAACAATATTTTTTTTAATTGTTGATTTTATGTACTATTTTACCTGTACTGGAATACATTTATAAACAATTAATCATCGGATTGCGATTGGATCGAATATAAAAACCAAAGTAATTTTAAGTAAAAACCAAGACTATGTTGCACAATGCACATACTTGCTGTTGTAGTTCAAATGACTTATATGTTAATACAAATTTAAATAATGGGAAGATCCGAAAAAGCTGACACAACCATTTCTTTCAAAAACTGAAAAATTTTATTATTTATCAGTAATTGATGCCCTTTCAAGTCATAAATGTCTCATTTTTATCTTTGCTAGATTTTTTGAGCATTCTCCTTCGCAAAAAAAAAATTACGAAAAAAAATGTCACCATGTTCAAAATTTCCTACAAAACGTTTGAAGTTAAAAGAAATGTCGTTTTTGTCACATAAAACTGTGTAATAATTTTGGAAATAAGCATCAAATTTAAAGGGTGTTCTTTTTAGAATATGAAAAGTTGGATTTTATAACTTAAAGCAATTTATAAAACTTAAGCAATTCGAGAATATAAAACATAATTTAAGCGTGAACAAAAAGAAGACATTTTAATGAATAGAAAACCAAGAAGATCCTCCATCTGAGTCATAGTTAATGCAAAAATATAAACGAACGTACGCCATTAAATAGGATTCTTGTGAACATTTGTATCTATCAAACATTAAAAAGTATACTGGCAAATAAGGAATACATTTTCTCCAAACGAAATGGCCAAAAACTTTTTTACGCATGTTCTTCAAGGAGTTTGTGATCTTTTTTAATGGACATAATAGATTCATTGGTACATATTAAAATAAAACAGAAAAAAGAACAAAAGAACAAAACCGTATTTCCACAGTTTTACTTTTAGAGAAATAAACAAAGTAGTTTTCATTCATTACAACTTACTTCGGCAAGAAATTTTATGTAAACAAAATAAATATAAAAAAAAACCAAACGTGACACGTTTTTCACATGAACACACAATAGAAGCCAAAACACAAATGCATGACAAAACAGGATACCCAGAAATGAATCTCTTCTGTATTAAAAAAAAGACCAAAAATACAAAAAAAATGCTTTGTTTGATTTGGCAAACCTTAAGAACTTCTTTTACTAACGCCTCATTTGTAACTGAATGAGATTTAAAAAGCGAACATTTCATTTTTTATTCAATTAAATATAAAATACTTTAAAATAATGTGTCATAGTAATTGCATTTGCCGTTTAAAAAAAAAGAAACAAAAATGTATAATAAAAAAACAAGTATACGCCACAGTGTACGCTGAAAACGTGCAAATACTGTGAAATACAACTTCGGCCTAAATGCCAACACACCTTAATGAAAACTAAATAAATACTTGCACTCAATAATTGAACAAAATATCCATCTTCTTTTGGTCAGTGTTAATTAACTAACAGAAAAATAAAATCCTTTAAAATAAGAATACAAAATTTAAAATAATTTCTTCAGTCTCGTTAAACAAGGACAAATGAGTTCATAGTGTTTTGATTATTTCAGTTACACCTGAGTTTATAGCTCACAAATCAAAGACAATGAACCAAAATTGAATCCAGTTACAGTTGTCTTTTTTCCAAATCCGGCGACGTAGTTTATCAACCACCCCACATAAATTTTGAAACTCAAACAGTTCATATTGCGACCAACATTTCAATCTTATTTAATTGTAATTAAAAGATTTTAAGTAGCTAAACATACTTACTTATGATGAGTTTTTATTTTTATAAATTTTAGGTGGTACAAAGTTAAATATTTCATATAACAATTTTTTTTTTGAAGTTTTTTATTGGTTCTAGCTAGCAAAAAAGGTTTTGCCTGATTTTTATAAAATGTCCTAATCTCCAGGGAATATAACCCTGACAATAAGTACGTTTTTTTTTTAAGAAGGACAGCATTTAATCGAAAAGTTTTATGACAATCAAGATGCACAAGTTACCAAATTCTGAGAAACTAAAATGATTTAAATTTTTTACCATTGCTGCTAGGACAATTACCTACTTTTGAGTTATCTTGCATGTGAAGTTCTTTAAAAAAAAATAAACTATTTTCAAAATGAAATGATATCTTTTTAAATCAATTTCGATAATTTAAATTTGATTTTCATAGAAAAATCATTGAAAATTTAAGTTCCAGAATTTGAAAACTT
The DNA here is from genome assembly GCF_945859705.1 of Episyrphus balteatus. Classification (NCBI taxonomy): domain Eukaryota; kingdom Metazoa; phylum Arthropoda; class Insecta; order Diptera; family Syrphidae; genus Episyrphus; species Episyrphus balteatus. Next base: position 27,721,135 of record NC_079136.1, on the reverse strand, counting down.
TCTGTCACTTTTATCAAACTAATAGAATAAGCCAAACATTTTTTAACATCATCATTTTTCTAATATATTAAATGTTCTGCTGATGCAAATACATACCTAACCTAGATAATGGATTAAAAATATTTTGTATACATTTTTTTTTTCTTTCGTTGAAAATAAAAACAGTTCATCCAACTTTATATCGCAAATAAATCTAACAAGGCCAAATAACACAACTAAACAGGATAACAAAAAAAAAAAAAAAACACAAAACAAAACGCAAAAAAAAAATAAACATCAATCAGTTTGCCTAAAATATAGCAAAACCCATCAACTAAATCGAAACAACAAAGTTTATTTAGAAAAAAGCTTAAACCAATAAATCATATCTCATCCTGATGAATTACAATACGTTCATCTACCCGCTTTGTCACTTAACAAACTCAGATTAATCGATTACAAAAAAAAAAAAGAAATAGAATTCTATAGTAGGTAGTATCTAGTACAGCTACAAAACCAAACACAAGCATATAATAGGAACAGGAACAACCTCTACATACAGCTGCATAAACACACATTGTACACATCCACCAGAGGCTCAGGCAGGACCCACTCAATGTCATTTGGAAAATGTTTGATTTGTGGCAGTTGACATTCAACCCCAAACATACATCAAACTTTTGTTTCTCCATGCAGCATCAGAAGCTTTTTGGTTTTGTGTTGAAACCGTAGAAAATGAGGCAGTAAAAAATATAGCAGATCCACCACCACAATTTCTAGTATCCTCCTATCATCTCTATGCTAGAGAAGACCTCTATTCACGAGAGTGTGTGCAGGCACATTCTGAATGCTGAATCCCATCACTCACCACTTCTCCGACACCAACACATACTACATATATATGCACGCTAGATAGATACAACAACTCATCCAAAAACTGTACCCCAAACATCAATCTATCTCTCTGGCTGAAACAATTTTTTTTGACACTTTGATGAATTATATTTTTTTTATTGGTTACTCGCGTTCTAGCGTATACATATACGAAGCAGTTTTTATATGGTTGAACTTTTTTTTTTTTTTCAAATAACACACGAGTACAAGTGTTATGTCCTTTTTCTTTATACTAAATTGTTGATATTTGAGATGCAATTGAATCGGTTTTTTTTGGGAAAAATTTAATAAACAATAGTTTTAGGCATTTTTTGTTGTATTCTGCTAACCTTTTTTGTGAAACGTACCTAATGTTTGGTATTACTTGAAATTTGCTTTTAGAAAAGTGACAATCTCACCTTGATATGAACTTAAAAAATATTCAAAAATTAGATAATACTTTATTACTGGCATTTACTAAAAAATAGATCCTGAAAAAGTCATTTTTTCCATTTTTGACACTATAGTGTCTACTGTAATAGCACGCTAAAAAAAATATCCTAAGCACATACAAAATTCATCATATCGAACTGTTTCAAAAACATGACTTAAAAAAAAAGACTGAAATAGGTAGTTACATATTTTTAAAAATTCCTTATTTTTATTTATCAAAATTTTAAATCAAGGCTGTTAACATGCTTCTGTGCAAAAATTTGTATAGAATATAAGCAAGCCATTTAGGAGAAAGTCAGAAATCAAGCTCTTTGACAGTTATACACCTCACTAATGGTTAAAGAAATATTTTTTTAATTCGATTTTTGAATACAAAATTTGTAAAGTCGTTATTGAGAAAAACAATCTTTTCCATATTGTTCATGGGACAGGTACGGGTTTACCTTTAATTTTGGCCCTAAGAAAATTTCAACTTTACCAAAACTCATAAATATTCCAAGTTTAAAAAAAAAAAGGTTGAGCGGTTTTTGCTGTATTTCGAGATAGAAATATAGACACACTCACAAATCTAAAATTTACATAGCCACTTTTTACGCATCCTCTATCACCTTAATTTCGTGTCTGATTGTTATTTCGAGTTAAATTTTTTTACGAATCCTAGACAAAAAGTTGTTTATAACTTCAATTTTTAACAAAATATTACGCATAGCTGAATTCTGCGTAATCGAAAACTCCCCTTGACTGCAACACTTTACATCCTAAAGTCTCTGATACCTACTAAGCGTTTTTATCCATCAATTTTGTATCAATCGAACGAAAATTAGGTTTCCTCAAAGCTATTACAAACTTGACAGAAATGGTGTTCAAAATCATTAAAAAGTTTAGTTTTATGAATAGATTTTCAATTCTTTTTTTTATAACAAATTTTTGTCACTCACTAATTTTTTAAGGACCAAAAATTTAGGGTACCTCCCATATAACCAATATGGAAAAACTTATTTTTCTTTCTAATGATTTTTTTTTTTAATTTCACATTTGTACTGTCACAAACATTATGTAGATGTAGATACAAGATCGTAATTTTGAAAAAAAATTTAAGTGTTATTATAAAAACCCATCTTCCTTATCTTTGACAATGTCATTCATATTTTTTATACAAGGAAGCTTGATAAGCACTAATGTTTGAATTTTTAAAAAAAGAGCCGTGATGATTTTTTTGACGTGATAACGTCTTTTAAATCGATGAACCATGGCAGCCACCACAAAAAAGTGACCCCATTTTCTAAAGTTCCACTTGAAATTTTTAGCAGTGCGACAAAAATTTCAATTAAAAATTAAAAATAAACTATTAGAGATACAAAAATCGTCTATAACTTATTTGAAAGATAATAATCTAAACTTAAATAAATTTTGAATTTTTTTAATCAATAGATAAATTTATTGCAAGACTGACAATGGTATTGAAAAAAATTCTGAAAAATTTCAAAACCAAGCTATTAATGGTTTTCTAAAACTAAAACATGAAGTAGACCTTTGACAAAGTAGTGATTATAGGTAGGGAAATTTTTTTTTTTGACAATTTGAAAAACGTCATTCGAAAGATAATAAAAAAAAAAGTTAGGGGTCTGATATGGATTTTTTTTTAAGTCTCTACGTTTTGAAATATAAATTTTTGAAAATGACTTACTTATTTTGGGTGAGTTTTTATTTTTTTTAATTTTTTGTAGCATTCAAAAAATCTCAAGCTTATAGAACATGTGTAGTCTATGTGCGCCTACATGTGCAAAAAATTGGTATTTCAAAATGGTTTTTGACCGAATAACTTGAAAAACAAGTTTTTTGTCCCAAGTTTTTTATACCTTTTTAATCGTTTTTTATTTTTATCTTTTTTTCTTCAACAGGTAAATAGATTTAATTTATATTGTAGATAGATAATAGACAGGACTATATCTGTGCAAAATTTCAATTTTGTAGTCACAATTTTGAGAAATAAAGTTTTATTATAACAGGTTCTATCTTTTGATTTTACTAAGCATCCTAATGATGTTAACTTTCATTTGGTATATCACACATAACTGTACATTCACTACAAGCTACACAATGTTAAATTAAAAAACTTGCGAAATACCTCAAAACACCTGTGGAGGTAGCGTAATCTCAGTTTGGAATTTCGACATGGTTGGCTTTAAAAAATTCAAACTTTTTTTCTAGGCATCGCAGAAATAAGATTGAAACGTCATATGAAAGGTGAAGTTATAGGCTTTTACATGATATAAATTTTTTTTTATAAATTGTCTAAAAAAATTGATTTAATAGCGTGAGAACATAAAATTGTATGTTTTTTTTTGTTGCTTTTTTTGATTAAAATTGATCGAGTTCAAAAAATTCTAGGTCTTTTTGGAGATGCCTAATAGACATGATCGATATATATATTTTGAGCTGAAGCAATAAGCTTTCAGGTGGTATAAAATTTTTTATAGGTTGTTATAACAAAAAAATGAATTTTTGGGTGATGGAAATGATTTTTTCACTTTTTTCATAAGAAATGATTGTTTTTAATAAATTATTTTAATACTTTTTGTGAATTGTAAAAATTTTAAAATGGTTTTATTATTTAGAATATTATATTTATTTGGCTTTTTAATGGTATAAATTTTTTTTGTAAGCCTTAAAAACAAAAAAAATTAATATAATGAGAAAAGAAAAAAGGTAATTTTTTTTAGCTTTTTCTTGTAAATTATGATTGTTTGAAATAAATAAAAGCTTCAATTGACTCATTTTAAAAGCACACAACCTGTTTTCTTACGACGTTATCACGTAAAATCATCAAATCAACACCTTTTTTTTATATTGTACTTTATTTAACGATTTTACAGTATTTCATAAAACTACAAGTCCGAAACCTGTTGTTTTTTTTACTGCAAATTTGACTCCCTTACACTCAGCTTTTGATTTCGAATAATAGGTATACCTACGAAACATCTTCAAAGAAAGAAATCTATTACAAACTCCGTATGTTTTTAATGGTTTTGACTACACAAGTTTGACGGCCATTTTTAGAGTTCCTCAAGGTAGCCATTAAGACCCGATACTTTTAATATATTTTTAAATTATTTTCCGATTGTATTTTGAAGTACAACAAATGCCTAATGTGTGCTGATGATGTGAGATAATATACTTCGGACTATTTCTAATTATCTTCACAGTGAAAAATTTCTGATTAATTTTAATTATCTCTTTTTTAATAATATGTTTAAACATTTTACGGTGCTGAATGCTGATTAATAAACTTCGGTAACAACCTGGAACAACAATAATAATTTCAAAAACGGCCAAACTCTCAACATTTATTTTGTAGGTATCGTCCATCATCGTGTGTCTTTGTAATCTAAAAATTTTTGTGTTTGCAATTTTTCCCCCACCATCCACATCCAAAAACAAAAATCCAAATGTCTTTGTATTTTAGGTTTTGAATTTAAAACAATTTAATTTTCCTTAAGAATTCCAAAATGATCTAACTGCGGAATAGGAAATTACATTGTTCAACAATCCTCCCTTTTCGTCTCACAAGCTTGTCATTTTCACTTTATAATAAATTGATTATGACGCCTGGTCTGCCCAATTTATCATGTCAATAATCGAGTTATTAATACTAAATGTGTTGCCATCAGGCTGAGACAATCATTATTATTATTTTTTTTTTCCTTTTTTCCCTCAAACTGATGTGAATAATTTTAATATTCTCATCGATAGACATAGAATCGTTATGGTTGCACCTCTCTCGCCGTTTTTCCTATGACAGATGCTCATATATATTAAAGCTCTATGACTAAGTCGTTGTCATTTTTTTTTTCTTTTGTTTTCTCTTATCCTCTTTCCATTATTATTACCTAACATTCTTTTTTTTCATTTCTAAGGACACTGGACCCGTAAATGACATTGAAAAATGTGGATTTTATGCAAAGTGCTTGGGCAAATCTGCTTGTAAAAATTAAAACGAAAGCTAAAAAACTAGACTAGAAAAAAAAAAAAGAATTAAATGGAAAAATTTTGCTGCGAAAAAAAAAATAAATAAATAAAATAAAACATTTGGAAGGATGTTTTTTTTTTCTGAGGTCGTTTTTCTTTATCAGAACTTTGTCATTTGTCATTTTTTTTTTTTCAGTCGCCAATGCATAAAAGGATTTTTTTTTTTTCGTTTCAAAAAACCAGTCATTCAAAAGAAGAGAGAAGGCGACGAGTGTATATTTTTATAGTCTGTGTTTTATGGTTAAAGAATAACATTCTTAGAATGTTAAATACAGAATTTCATTTCAAAGAAACAAAACAATCTGTATTTACTATCAAAGTAGAGTGTTAGGATAATCTACTCGTACATTTCTTTCCGGGAATTCTGTAATGCAAGATATGATGACTACAACTCGTTTAGTTTGATTTCTGAGAAATTGATAAAATATAAGACCCACTTGTTCACAGAAATTTAAAGTAATTTGCTAGATAATGATATCCGCTTATGTTGTGAATAAAGCTATAAGCTTTAAGATCTTGGAAAGAGTCAAATTTCTAGAATAATTCTTGCATTTTGTTTACATTATGGTATCTTTAAGTTAAATAAAATTCGAAGAAGAGAGGATCTGGATACCTATCTTTTTATAGATATGAAATTTCATAAAGGTTTCACAGCTTATTGACTATATAACTTTTTGTGAACAAATTCCTCATATGTAGCTACATATGATAAGTTTAGGACTCAAAAAAAAAAAAAACCAACTCATGTTGAAAATCAGACATGACACTCCGACAATAGAGAATTCGAAAAAAAATATAAATTAACCTTTTGAATACCTCCTTTCTACGAAAATTTTTTGTATGTAAGTCTTCGATTTGTTTAAGTTGTTCTTAACGACTCATGTACTACGGGACGAGTTATATACCTCTTAAATAATTTTTTTTATAGGTAAATAAACATTCACATTTACAATTTTTAATAAAACCGATGGTACTCCCACAAATTAAAAAATAAGTCAACCCAACCTTTTTTAAATAAAAGAACCACATTTTAGCTGCAAGATACAGCACAAATTTTTTTCAAAACCTAACGGTAATGTTGAAAAATAAATCTTCCAAAAAAAAATCGTGTTGTTTCAACCTACCCCATATACGGGGCAAAGTGTAACACATACCGGGGTAGGTTGTACCAAGAACTAAAAATAAGAAAAAAATAACTTTATTTGTTTGTATTTATTTATTTTAATTAGTAATAATAAAAATAACCTCAGTCATGAAATATTGGTGCAGATTTGCAAAGAAAATAAATTGCACGACTGGGGTCGCACGTACTTGCTCTTATGCTTAAAGTAACTATAATGTTAAAGCTTTTTATTCAAGAAATTTAAAATTTGATATTTTGAAGAAATTTCATAAGTAGTATAAAAAACTTAAATCTGTTATATAATTAATAAAACTCCATTTTAAATTATCTTAAAAAAAAAAACAAATATGCCATTTTATTTCTTGTATAAAAAGGTATTTTTAGAAAAAAAATTTCGAAAATTGTAGGAGCCGTTTTTTAAAAAAATAATTTTTTATGTATAGAAATTTTTTAACATTTTTCAAAAAAAAAGTTGGTATGCCATTTTAAAGAAATAAATAATCTACACATAAAAACTAAATTTCAAAATTTTTCATTGATCCGTTTTCAAAAAATTGATTTTTCAAAAAAAAATTTTGAAATATTTTTTAAAAATTCAAAAATGTGTTTTTTGAAAATTTTATAAATTCTTAATATTATCTTTACTTACACACGTTTGTATAAAAATTTTCATTTAAATCGGGTTAATGTTGTACGAGATATTCAGAAACGAAAAAAAACGTTCTATGACAGGTACCGTTAATAACGGTACAAAAAATATTTTTTTTATTTAAAAAGTTGGCTCTTATGTGTAGTACTACACACAAAAATTTTAATCAAAATCGTTAGAGCCGTTTTTGAAAAAAATTAACTTTTCTATTTTCGTTATATGGCAAGTACCGTTAGTTTTGGTCATAAAAAAAAAAATTTCAATTTCCCCTCTAGGGAATCACCAAAAACTGCTAACTACCAAGTTTGAAGACAATCACTTCACTCGTTTAGGCTGCAGCTCCAGATAGAGACAGACACACAGACAGACAGACAGACAGACAGACAGACAGACAGACAGAATTGCCGGACCCACTTTTTTGGCATTCTCCATCATCGTAATGTCATGTAAAATTGTTATCTCGAGTTCGATTTTTTTTACGAATCCTAAACTTGCCCTATAGTTACGGTGACCATCCGTCCCGGTTTACCCGGGACTGTCCCGTATTTCCATAGCTTGTCCCGGGTTTTTATTTAAGAAACCCGGGACGTATAAGTGTCCCGTATTTTGAAATTTGTCCCGTGATTGTCCCGTATTTGTAAATTCTCAGATTTTTGTATTCAATTATAATTACTTTTTAAGGAAAGCAGTGGTTGGAAAATACATTTTTTTCGAATTTTCCGGATAAAATCATTAGATTCTAAGGTTTTTCGTCTACTGCTTAGTTCCAGCTTAAAAAAAGCTGCACCAGAAAAAGTTTTTTTTTTTCGAATAATGAACAACATGGAAGAGTTAAGAACCCAGATAAATTTCAAAACTTTTAAAAACATGCTAGCTCTCACGATTTTCATAAAGAAAATATTTTTTAGAAGTTATTTTCAACAGTAGGTACCTACTACCTACTTATTACAAAACCGTTTTCTTCAATTTTGACAATTTTTTAATCAGTGTTTACAAAACGATGCAACGAATTTTTTATCTGTCCCGGGTTTCGCTCCTAGAAATATGGTCACCGTACCTATAGTACCTATATCGCAAGTAAAAAAGGGATTAAATCCAAGATTTCGGAGAAAATTTGACTAAAGTCTTAAATTAAAATTATAAATTCAAGTGTTGGTTCAAAATGTGTTTGCAATACCAAAATAAATACAAATTCATTTACAAGCATTCATATCCGGGGTTGTTGGTTATACTAGGTAAAAAATTCTTATGAAATTAAGAAAAAAGTGGGGTAAGTCGAAAAAAATCGTTGAACGTTAAAGTAAATCTTTCTTCCCTGAAAGTTGAATAAATATGCTCCAAACCGAGAAAGGTTTGAACTCTGGTAATTATTCAAAAAATTAGTTTACATTACTTGATAACAAACAGCATTTGTTGTAATGTAAAATAAATAAAAATAAAATAAACGAAAAATCACAATTCACGTGTAAAAAGTAAAAAAAGTCGAATGAATATAGAGGAGTATTTTATCTGAGTCACACTTTAGCAATCATAAATACCTAAGTGAACAAATCTATAGGTAGGTTTTTGCATGTTACAACTTGCCCCGGAAAAATGTTACAACTAGCCCCAGCATGAAATTTTTCACACAAAATCAATTTGAACAAAAAGCGAAACTGATATAGACATAACATTTACACGCAATTAAAGCCAAAACACAAATGCATATAACAAAAAAACACTTAGCACTCTATCTTTTTCGGGTTAAGAGGTACACCAAAAATAAAATTTAAAAAAAAAGTTACAAACATGCTTTTTTTGGACACCACTAGTATAACTTCTCACCCTGTCGTCTTATCTTCAACTGAAGTAAATGTGCCGGTAGATATCGAAAAATTGAGCATTTTTCTCCTTTATGCGTTTCTTAATATAGCTGTTAATTCTTACCCCTATTACTTTTAGCCCCACTCTCCCCTTCTATTTTTTCAAAAAAATTAATGTAATATACTATTCACGGATTTTTCGATAAAAATTGGTTTTGAATTCGATCAACACTTAAAACTTAATATTAAAAAGATAAAATGTCCATTTTTCGTTGAAATGGCACAGTTGTTCCGGAGAAAGAAAAAAGGTTCCATGCGAGGTGACTTACCTTTTGAAAAAAAAAAAACATCAACAAAAGATAAACGTAAATAATAATACTTTATTGAAAACGGTAGAGCTAGTAAGTTGAGTTTTAAGATATTAAAAAAAAAACTTTAGATTCCACCTGTTCCTACCGATTTTGTATAGAAAATCCGTTCACTCGTTCAGGCAGTTAAGGAATTCTAAATCGACAAATAAAAATCAAATTTGAAAACAAATCATGTCCGTTTTCAAAAAATTTATTTCGCAAACAAATTAAATTTTTATTAAAAAATTCAAAAATATTTTAAAATTTTATAAAATTTTAATACTACTCTACGCTTCTTTAAAAATTTTAAAAATTGGTTAAGGCAAAATATAAGAAACTACTATTTTTATCTCTCAATGAACGCTAAGAATATTTCTTTGAATTTAGTAGGCTATTTTTATGCTATTTCTGTTCACCATGAAATTTATAAAAAAAAAAAAAACAAAATTTAAGAAAAGTATAAATTCTTTACATTTTAAGAACAGATTATCTAAAGGATTGATACAAATAATAAAGAGAACACAATCATAAAGTGGAGTAAGATAAAAAAAGACATTCAAAACTTTTTAAATGACATTTTTTTCAAAATCGATACTTCTTCCAGATCACGATACAGAAATTGAAGTATCTTCTTCGAAATAGTCAAAGCGCTATCAAGAAAAATCTTTCCGGATGACACCGAGTCCGGTTTTCCCTTTCTTTGTTTGTAGTAAAAACTGTTTTCAGTTTTTGAGCATTTTGTATCTTCGACGAAAGAAAATGTCTCTTTACCTTCCTTTATTATCTCTTCCCAACTTCGATGGTTTCAACGATCAAACTCGCGATTCAGAAATTTCGACTTATGCTCAAAAATTGAATGAATTTTCTCAAGAAATTCCGTAAAACAGTTGAGGCTCACCGGAGAAACTACAGCCAGGGACGTACACACCATTGGAGCAGCCGGACCCAAGGGCCCCGACTGGAGACAATAGAGAAAGGCAACTTATTTTAAAAGTAAAGAAGCAAAAAATTTGATATGAATCAACTCGGACAATAGAGAGAAAAATTATATTCTTCAGTGTAATGCCTAGTGAATTGATAGCCAGCCACATGATACTTTATCTCAAAAAAAAAATATTACCTCAGGGGCCCCAAAAAAAAATCGGTTTTTTTGAAAGAAAAATTATATATTATCTTAGGGCCCAAAAAATGTTACTTGAATAATCTTAGCGACCAACAAATGATACATCAGGGGCAGCAAAAAAAAGTAGTGCGTAAAAGTACTTTTTTATTTATTCATATTTTCTATATCAAAGGGGCCCCCAAATACCAAAGGAGCCCCAAAATTTAGTCTTGCCCCGGGGCCCCGGCAGCTCAACGTACGCCTCTGACTACAGCATTCCTGAATTGTTTTACTTTTTCACCGGAAGCGGTTTAGATACTAACCTTTGGGAAAAGGGAGCTATTTTTAAGTTCGTGTTCACCATTCTTGGTTGATCTGATTCTGTGAATTTTAAATAAAATCGTGTTTGAAGTGGTTGATAGCCTATCTCTTTCACTAATCCATTTAAACTGTGGTGAAATTAAATTTCTATGGAATTGTGGTCAAACACAAGAAAATTCTTCTTCATCTTCGAAAGCAATCGCAGAAATTTACAAATAATGAAGTAGAATTCTTGGTACTGACGTTTCACTGTTTTCCAGTATAACACGCTTAACTTAATTATTTTACGGAGAAATTTTTCTAACAGATTCTTAATTTAGAAACACTTATTACTTATGACTAATTCGCGGAATATTCCGCTTCCTTGGCATCAATTGAAATTTTCAACTTGTAGTTTTTCTAGTTTTTAGAAAAATTGAGGAGATTTCTGAGAAATTTTAGTATTGCTGGCGGGCGTAGTAAATCTAGGCGGAAAAGTAAATGTAAAAAAAGTTGATGTAAGAAAGTAAAATTGGAAAGAATGGATGAAATTAGAATATTTTTTCCGACAAAGTTAGCAAAAAATAGAACAACTTAGTTAAACACAAAGCGATTACATTAAAAGTTGACCGATAGAGGGAGTGTATGTCGCCAAAGAGAAAGTGCTTTTGGAAAATAAAAAAAATATGCTGCATTGTAGTATTTTTTAAATTTTTCTATGCGAATTCTCTTACAGTTTTTTTTTTCATTTTGTTGTCATATTTTTTGCACCCCTTTTCTTTTGGCGGCATATTATATTTCTTTTTTTAACTTTTTGAACTGGTGAAATGGAATTGTGGCAATGGTACCCACTGCTGAGCAAGACACTTGTCAGGCTGGTGGGGGTGGGGCCACATAAAGGGTGACAGCGTGGGTGGCAAAAACTATAACTTTTTGCATTAAAATATATGGAAAACCCTAAAAAGATGTTTATTTAGCTGCGGGTTAAGTTCATCCTCCGTCACCAATAAACAAAGAACGTTTTCGTTTATACACAAAAGGAGTCAGTTTCTCTCGTGGCCCAAAAAAATAACCAACATAACCAAGAGCACATCAGCGAGAAATGCAAAAACAACAAGGATAATAAACAAACCACACATATACACACAACAAACACACACACATACAACCCCATCCAGTCACATACATATATAAGACCCACACTCAATTTGAGGATTGTGGAAAAACGAAGCAAGTATTTCATCTACTGGCAGATTCTTCCAGAGAAACAAAAGCAAAGAAGTAGGAGCAAGAGTTGAGTGCGTAACGTAGTAGCAGGAACAGGATGCAGGAGCGTAGGTTAAGAAAAACGAACGAAAAACCCTCAAAGTTTGGTATGAGAGATTGTATAGATGAGCGTCGAATAAGGATAAAACAAACTATACACATCTATCTATGTATGTACAGAGTGTGCAATGAGTAAAGCTTACAGGATTACGAACAAGGATTATACACAGAGATGAACAACGCTGCTGCTGCCGCCGCCGCCGTGCACTTGCTTGTTCGTTTCGCTTTAGCTCGCTCTCCCCCGAAAATGTTATTTATGAAGAAATTGGATAGCAGACTCTGAGCTCTATACACACAAATTTATATAGGATATCTTTGGGAAGACTATCCGCCACGCTTCATAATTTCCCATCCAAATATTGTTCATCCGGCTTCATATCGTCGTCGTCGTTCGTTTTTGGTGGCGTTTGTTGGTGGGAGTGATGTGGGCTGCTTTGGGCAATAAGGGGGTGTGTTCACTTTTTCATGTATTCTTTTTTTTTTTTGTTTGATTGTGTTTGTTGTGTTGCTTCGCTTTTTATTTTTTTTTTTTTTTTTGTTCTTCTTTTGCGGAAGGTTATCATAACTCAAATATGCGCTGCCTCCATGCCAACCCCATTACTCTACCAATTTGTATCCTTTCGTTGAATTCATGTGCATAGGATTCGAACATCCTTTTAACATCCATCAAGTATTCTCGATCGTTTTATTTATGTTCTCTGATGATGATGATGATGCTGCTGCTGCTTTGATGGTGGACTCTGCTCCCTAGAACCCATCTCTTGTGTAACGTTGGAGATGATGATGATGATGACGATGGTACATATAGCAGATGCATCACAAAATATATACCTATACAGGGTGTTTTCAATAGGTTTCATTTAATATGCCTCAAAGACAAGGTAATTAGATTCTTGTGTTTAAAATTTTCTTCCCATTTAAATTAGCATAAAATATTTTATATTTTATGGTATTGACCTTAACCTTTAAACTGAAATAAAAGAATATTACTTATTAAAATTCAAAATTGTAGGTATTTAGGAATATTTCATAAGAGAAGAAAAGTTTCATACGATTTTTTACTTCAACTCTCTGAGTTCACATTCACTTCTTTTTTTGTATGGAAATCAAAATAATATGTTTTCAAATCAAGAAGTCAAGAATTAAAAATATAGAACTTTATGAACGAATTCCATCTGATTTGATAACTAAAATTAAATAAATAGAAAAAATTGATAGTTTTGGCAAAACAAATGATGTCATAATTGGTCCTTGATGGCCTTACCATTACCATTTTACTGGATTTTTTTTAATGAAATCCATTTTCGTTTTTGAAACGTTAAGTTTCAGTTGCAGATAAAATCTACATTTCTGATAAATCTGCACTAATGGGAACACTGCACACTGGTACCAAGAAATTTTGTTTTTAAGATCCAAATTTAAATGGAAATGAAACCCATTCATGGAATCGAAGTAGATTAAGCATAGTACTTTTCAATTTTTGATTTTTGATAATGGTAAAGCAAAACAGCCAAGAAAATATAAATCTGCTAAAAAAAAAGTAGTTTTCCTATTTTTCAATTTTCTCAAAAAACTAGAAGGCATATAAACAACATTCCGTATTGAAATCCTTAGTCTTAACAAAAATAGTAGGTATATTCAATTATTATATTTTTTCATACTCATTTTACACAAATGTTGACTTTGAAATCGGTTATTTCAAAAAAAAACTGATTAAAATTAAGTGTACAATTCTAGCTTTTGAAAAAGGTATCATTAATAACTATAAGTGTTGCCGTTATTTATTTATTTTTTTAGTAGTTTTTTTTTTTTTTAGAAAATTGACCCTCCCTTCCATAACAAAAAATGATTGTATTGAATAGCTACCTCTACAAAAAAAAAGTTTTCAATTTTCGGCGCCTAAGTTATCGTACTCGAGCCTTGCATTAATATGAATTTTTCACTTAAAAATCACGTTTACGGGGGATATCTTGAGAAAAGAAGCTTATTTAATTTTGGTAAAAACGGATTATTATTGCTGAGGCCTTCAGGAACAAAACCTCAATTTTAGTTTTTGTCGTCATTTTAGGTCAACCTTAAACTTGTTCAGAATCACTGTGAAGCAGAAGAAAGAAAAATTACTTTTTAAGGTTGCACACATGATTTTTTTTTTTTATATTCGTCGAATTTCTTACAATTTTGCCTAAAATACCTAATATTTGGCCAAAAATTCAAAGTTGTAAAGAAATCAAAGGAATAAAATTATTTTATGCACTCATTTGCATTGATTTTTTTTAATGCATGAGTTTTTTTTATGTGATATGAATTTTTTTTAATGCAACATGTTTCTATTTGCAATAAATTTTGTTTTATGAGAATTTTTTTTTATTTTCAACAATTACTTATTTTAATTTTAAATGCACTTTTTTTTAATTTATATTTTTACAACTCTGGTGACTTATAAGATATGTATGTACATTGATTGATATAAAATGTGTAGGATCATAGGGGGCCTAACCTTATACAATAGCGTATATATAGATAAAATATAAATAAATTATAATAAGTACTTGAATACGCTTAATTTTACAATTCTCTCGGGGTGTTCCGTCCTGTGGTCTATTTCACCAACTTACAAATTGTAGATTACAAGCACTTTTTTTAAACATATTTGTGGAAAAAAAACGATTTTTTCTGTTTCACAAAATTTTTATATTACAAAAAAGTATTTGTTGTTTACAAAGGGAAATTTGTAGAAATTTCTTTATTTCAGTTTTACCAAAAGTTAATTTTTTTTGTTGCGTACAAGTACAAATTTCTTAAAAGTTATATTTTTTTGTAAGTTTGTGTTTCACGAAATCAATTTTTTACAAAGTTCAGTTACTGAAAAATTCTTGCAGTAGAAAGATCGTGTGCCGATTAAATTACAATTTGTAGGTAATTTTCGTTAGAAATCGCATTTAAAACCTTAAAATGACCTTCCGGCTCGCCGTTAGTTATATACAACATATAAGTGAAGACGTAGAAAATTAAATTTAATTATGAAATTTCAAATTCATTTATTTTCAACGAAAGTTTTGGTTTGAACGTGCTAAGGCAGAGGAAATGATAAGACAAATTTAACCCCTTATTGCAAATGAGTTTAAAAAAAACTTTTCCCTTACACCGACAAAACAATTTCTAAGAGCTTTACATTGGCTTGGATATGGTGGACAATATGACGGTATCGCAGACATGCACAGTATATCTTAATCATCGGTATGTAGAACTATTGTCAATTGTTCTATTGTTCTGCCATTATTGATAGATACTTACTTTAAACAAAAAACTGTAGGTACGTTGGCCAGAGATTTTGAAAGAGTTCGAAAACGATTATACAAAAGAGTTTTCCCGTACCTAATATTAAAATTTTAGAAAATTTTCAGAAAAAAAATTTTTGGATTTAAAGGGGGTTGTACCGTCTTATGTTTACAAATTTAAAAGTTATCCACTAATTTATAAACGTTGAGCCGTTTATGTGACGGTACACCCCCTCTTAAGAAACGGGTAAGTGAAATATTTCGAAATTTCGTTTTTATGTGTAAATTAATTATTTCTTCTGTGTGGTCAAAATCATTAAAAACCATGTTTATTTTTTATAAAAACAGATTTTATGTATTTTTTATACATCATCAGAATTGCTTTAAAAAATCAAATGTGACACAACATTTTTTTTTTTTTTTTTCTTTTGATGCGATGTGATGTGATGTTTGGGAAAGTCAACAAATTTGTGAAAAACAGTTTTCATTTACAACTTTCCAAATTAAACGGTGAAACCGGTTTTTCTTGTAATTGTAAATAACAAATACAATTTCCCTTACTTTTTTTCTTTTTTCAACAAATTTGTTGGAACTAAATTTATAGTTTGTAAAACTGAAAATCAGTTAACAAATTTTTAAATGTAACCCATAAATACAAATTTTTTGTTATTTTAATTTGGTGAAATTGTATGCATAAATTTGTGGGATTGTATACATATGTTTTAGTTTCAAGAATTGAATAGTTTATTTAAAAAGCAATTCAGTATTAATTAATTTTCTTTTTTCCTCTTTTTCCTGTTTTTAGTTCTGCTCACAACAATTAATTTATTACTGCGCAAAAAATAAAATGCACGACTGGGTCGCACGAACTTGCTCTTAGAGCTCAAGTTGCTTAAATATTTAAGACTTTTTATATAGAAACTTGGGAAATGTAGGTATATAAAAACAAAAAAAAAAACAAAAAAAATTCATTTTTCAAAAAAATAAAACAATATCTGAAATCAAATCGCCCCACAAAACAAGTATGCAGTTGTATTTGATATATTAAGGTGCATTTTTAGAAAAAAAATTTTCAAAATCGTTAGAGCCGTTTTTTAAAAAACTAATTTTTTATAAATAATTTTTTGAAAAAAAAGTTTAAAAATAAAACTGGTATGCCATTTTGTAGAAATAACTAATCAACATCTAAAAACAAAATTTCAAAAAAATTCAATGTCCCGTTTTCGAAAATTTGATTTTTCAAAAAAAAATTTTGAAAATTTTTTTAAAAATCCAAAAATTATTTTTTTCAAAATTTTATTTTTGGCTTATATTTAAATTGTATAAATGCTTTTGTATAAAAAATTTCGTTGAAATACAATAAGTAGTTTTGCAGAAAATCCGATTTGAAAAAAGCGGTCCTATGGCAGGTACCGTTAATAATGATTTTCAAAAAAAAATTTTTTCTTCAAAAGATAGATCTTGTTTAAAAACTAACATTTGAATTTTTTTAACAAAATCGTTGGAGCCGTTTTCGTGAAATTAAACTTTTCCGAAATTTTTGTATGACAGGTACCGTTATTTTTGGTCCAAAAAAATTAATTCCAAAAACCCCTCTGGAGAGTCTCCAAAAACTGCTACATAGCAAGTTTGAAGTCAATCGGTCCATCCGTTTAGGCTCTAGTTCCTTATACAGACAGACAGACAGACAGACTGACAGACTGACAGACAGACGGACAGACGGACTTCCGGGACCCACTTTTTTCGCATTGTCTATCATCGTAATGTCATGGAAAAATGTTATCTCAACTTTTTTTTTTTGTACGAATGCATAACTTGATATATAGTACCTATATCGCAAGTAAAAACTATAATGATTTCCTTTGAATTGAAATTGTATTTCGAAAAAACTTTTAAAAGTTCATAATTTCATTAACCGTGTATTTATTTTTTGTGCTTATGCTCACATATTTTGTACCTACTTATTTTTAATTGTTAGTTTCGAATGAAAGTTTTATAGTAACTCAACTTCTTCTGGTTAAAAAGTGGGGTTGATTTGTTTATCTTTTAATTAAAATAAAACATTCTTAAAAAAACACATAAGCAACTATAAACAGGTAACTACTTTTTTAAATTAAATAATTCTAAATTTATTATTAATTTAACAGAAATAATACCAAATAAATAGGATTACTCAATACTCATTGCTGGTGGTGGTAATTCTTGAATTTTCTCTAAAAATAGCAATTCCAAAACTAAATAAAAACACGATGGATAACCCTAGATCCGATTTTTCAAGACAAGTCCTTCAAAAATACATTAGCAAATACAAACATGAAAAATCGACACACCCTGTTAAAAAATATAATTTTCATGAGATCAATTTCTGGATGATGCTACTGATGATGTTCATCATCGTTCTAGACCGTCCAGCACGGGAGTGCAGCAACAACAACATAATGGTACTGGTAGCAATATGACGATGATGCAGCAATGTGTAGTTGAAGTTTAATGCATTGTATGCATATGCATATGTTCAAAATAGTAATCCTGCATATAAATAAACAGTGGTGAATAGATAAACCACACACAATAAACTAACCAAGTGTTTATGATATTTACTGTGAAAAGCAAATGCAGTTGTGAAAATACAAACAAATAAAAGGACCATTGTACTCATATATATACACTTTCAAAAAGTACAAACCCCAAAATT
The DNA here is from genome assembly GCF_945859705.1 of Episyrphus balteatus. Classification (NCBI taxonomy): domain Eukaryota; kingdom Metazoa; phylum Arthropoda; class Insecta; order Diptera; family Syrphidae; genus Episyrphus; species Episyrphus balteatus. Next base: position 27,703,176 of record NC_079136.1, on the reverse strand, counting down.
TAACCAGCATCATGGCTGATTTTATGTATATTCTTGTTTTTATTATGAGAATGACAAAAATAAATTTCCTCGATGACAGAATATTTTTATTGAAAACTTTTATAAAAGCAATCATACATAACCTAAAGAATATTGCTTATTTTGTTTTACTTTCTGGCAGGCGGTGTTAAGGTTTTGAACTGTTGACATGGATTGTTTTGCTTGTTTTTTTTTTTTAAATAAAATAAAATATATATTTATATACAAAATCCAAAATTCCATATCAGCGAAAGAGAACAGAAAATATTGAAAGGAATATGTTAAAAATATTTTATTTTTTTTATTATTTGAGTTATTTATTAAAATTTTAACTGGAGTCCCCATGGTGAGGATTAAAAAAATATTGCTGCTTTTTGGTGTGCCACGAATAACAATAGACATACCTTCTGGAAAATGCATCAGTTTTGGTCGTAATTGCACTTTTATCAACTTGCTTCAGAAAATAATATGTTTTAAGCTTTTGATATTTTGGAAATAAAATCAGACAATAATAAAATAAATTCCACAACTAAGTTGCATGTTCTTGCTTTTTTGGTAGTACAATAAATGCTACAGCTTTTTATAAAAAGAATTAGAGAATAATTAAATCGGGTATTTTGAAAAGGGGATAAGTCCACCTTTTACAATTTTTCAGGAGAGACCTGTAGGTATGTATAAAGAATTTTCATCAGTTTTTTTCCTAAAGCATTTAAAGTGAAAATCATATCAAAGTGGAAATTATAATATTTATATAATCATCTTCAACGCAAAATCATTCCGAATAACAGTTAAATCAATGTGGTTTTCAATGATTTTACATTGTTTTATGGTGGTTTTTCCCTCAGTGTACCATTGTCTATTATTGCTAATTTTTAAAATCTCTATTTCGCGCTTTGACCTTGAAAATCGCGACTTGCGGGCATGAGATTTTTCTAGACTTTTGAGGTATGTTATAGAATGCCAAAAAAAAAGATGTTGAGCAGGCATGTCAAACTTGTGGCCCACAACGAATAACTTTGCGGCCCTGTCCACATTTTTATTAATTTTGAGTTTTAGATTATATTTTAGATTTTATGTTCACAGCTTTCGACACACATGCACCTCCTTGCAGAATATTTCTTGAAAGACAAGTTCTCTTGATTTTTTCCGATTTGTTCCATAGACATAGAATTAATGCCGAATCATTTAAAAATGGAGGAAAGCGATTTCTAGTTTTACTCCGAAGTAATTTCCAAATTCGTTGAAATACCCGATTTTTTAAGTATTTTTGTTCACTTGAAAGCTGCTATATAAAATCGTTTGCAAATTTCACAGTAGGTACCTGTCGATGTGAGCAGAAATTTCAGTCACTAAGAGGAATGAGTTACCTATTAAATCCTGAGTAACTAACTTTGGTCTGAGAAAAAAATGGTAAAAGATACTTATCACGAAAACTGATTATTTTTGTACTTTCTATACCTATCTATTTGCTTAACCAGCGTAAAAGTAAAAAGCATTTTTGAAATATTTTGCTGAACTTCGGAACTAGGGGTTAATAACTCGATTCCAAATTCAGACGTGATATACAATTTATTTTACATTGATATTTAATAAAAAATAATTATTTGAGGTGAATTGAGTTAAATATTTAGCCAAGGATATGGACACTATACACAGAAAAAAATATGACCCGCTAAAAACTAACAGATTGCCATATTGTTTTACCGTCCATACATTTCATAAGGAAATCTTATTAAAATCAACGATTAATAAGGTTTTTTTAAGGAGATTTCTTATTATTTTTATAGAGAAAATCTTATTAAAATTTGACTGTAAAGTTGATTTTTTTTGCAACTTAGCAGTAGAACAAAAATCGCGATCAATATTTTCATGGCAGGTTGGTTCAGGTGGTAAGGTGGGCGACTAATGATTTGAAGTCTCCAGTTCGATTCCCAGCCTGGTCATGTTTTTTTTTATTTTTTTGCAGATTTTAAAACAATAAGGAAAACCCGATTGTTTTAATAAGGTTTCCTTCTTGGATGAAAACCATAGAGAAATCTTATTGTTTTTGTTCTATTTTATGTGGTCTATTTTTCTCTGTGTAGAGGTGAAAAGACAAAATTTCAGCTGCTAAAGATTTATCCTGTTCTGGGTGCAGGTTAAATTTGTATCTTTAGAGAATACATTTTTCATTATACCTACACTATACAATTTTCATAAAGCCTAGAACGCAGCTGAAGAGAAACGAAAAATGTTCAAGTCTCGAAGGTCGACAACGAAAATGCTAATGAAAAAATATAATCGAGTATTCTGTCAAAGTCAAATAAAATAAAATGCACGACTGGGGTCGCACGTACTTGCTCTTATGCTTTAAGTTACTCTAATGTTAAAGCTTTTTATTCAGGAAAATTAAGAAAATTTAAAATTTGATATTTTCAAGAAATTAAAAAAAATATAATCTGTTTTTTATAATAAATTAAATATCGTTTTAAATGATCTTTCACAAAAAACCAAGTATGCCTGTTTACTTCTTGTATAGAAGGGAATTTTTAGAAATTTTTTTTCGAAAATCGTTAGAGCCGTTTTTTAAAAAAATAATTTTTTATATATAAAAATTTTCTAACATTTTTCAAAAAAAAAGTTGGTATGCCATTTTGAAGTAATAATTTATGTACGCATAAAAACGAAATTTCAAAATTTTTCATAAACACGTTTTCAAAAATTAGATTTTTCAAAAAAAAAATTTGAAATATTTTTTAAAAATCCAAAAATGAGTTTTTTGAAAATTTTCTAAATTTTTAACATTACCTTTACTTAAACGATTATGTATAAAAAATTTCGTTGAAATCGGGGTATTCTTGAACGAGATATTCATAAATAAAAAAAAAAACCGTTATATGACAGGTACCGTTAATAACGGTAAAAAAAAATATTTTTTTTTATTTAGAAAGTTGGCTCTTATGTGTACTACTACACTCAAAAATTTTAATAAAAATCGTTAGAGCCGTATTTGAAAAAAATTAACTTTTCTATTTCCGTTATATGACAGGTACCGTTAGTTTTGGTCCTAAAAAAAAAATTTCAATTTGTCCTCTAGGGAATCACCCAAAACTCTTAACTACCAAGTTTGAACAAAATCACTCGAATAGTTTAGGCTGTAGCTTGAGGTACATACAGACAGACAGACAGACAGACAGACAGACGGACAGACAGACAGAATTGCCGGACCCACTTTTTTGGCATTCTCTATCATCGTAATGTCATGTAAAATTGTTATCTCGAGTTCGATTTTTTTACGAATCCTAAACTTGCCCTATAGTACCTATATCGCAAGTAAAAAAATCCAAATTAATTAAAAATCGAGAAAAAACAACAGAAAATAACGCAAGAAATAAATAAATTAAAAGTGAAAAAACACTGCTCTTGGAATCAGGAAAAATGCACAGGACAATGAAAAGTAAGTGACAAATGAGTGAAAACTTTCCCTAGAATTGCGAAGGCACTAAAAAACAAGCTTATCTTTCCTACTTCTCAAAGATCTTGTGTGCTTATCCAAACAACTTATTCTTGCTTGCTCAGAACGTCAATTTTACGTTCAAGCCTCACGTTTTTGGAACTCCCTATCAAACTGAGGAGATGTAGAGACGCAAAACTTTTTAAAATCAAACTTTTACTATATTTGGCCAATAATCAATCATACGTAGCTTATTCTTAATAAAATTTTAAAATAGAATTAAAATACATTTCATTTATGCTTAATATATATTATTAACTTTTCAGAATTTAAAATTTCTAAATTATATACTACACCATAATGTTGCATTATTTTATAAGATATATTATCTTAAAATGTAACAAGAACTGCTAATAAGCTAAACTAAAACTAAACTAAACGAAAAGTAAAACGAAATTTTTCGTTCAAGATTTCTTTATGCTATTTTTGTATGGAAAATTTCGTTTCGCTTCAGCTGCGTACTAAGCTTTAATGTTCAAAACTTTTAATAAACAAAGTAATTTGAAAAAAAAAATAATAGGGTAAGGTGGTATAAGAGTGCGCATTTTAGACAAAGCACCAAATAAAACAATAACAAAAACAATTTAACTACTTTTTTTATATATAGTTTTTAGTTTATAATCAAAGCAACGAAAAAAACTTAAAACTGGTAACAAAAATGTATTAATTCAATAGTTATAAACAAAATACCACATTAGGTCATTTGCGCCTTCTTATACACACTGTTGTGTAAGAGTGCGCGGCTTAGTTTGTAAGAGTGCGCAGCTGCGTACAGGTGTAAATTCGCACTAAAGTCGCAAATAAAACTGCCTATCTTTAAAAAAACAGAGTATTTTTCAACCCATCACTCCTTGCAAGAGGAACAATCATTTTAGTCTTTGATTAATGGTTCCGAGAAAATTTTAATATTTCCTAGGTACTTTCATTCGCTTGTTTTTTGTAAAACTTGTATTTGGTTTCTTTTTGGTTGGAATTGCTTTTTCTAGCTGCTGTTTGCTGGTATATGGACAAATGCCAGTTATTTTGAAGCCTTTGATAGCATTTACTGCTCTTATAACCCGCGCACTCTTATACATCATCATGGTGCGCACTCTTACACGTTCAGACATGTAATCGAAGAATATATATGTATTCTACAATTTTACGTATTCCTCAAATGTTTCTTTTTGTCGACTTTTCAATGTCCCATACTTTGTTTATTGTTATTTTTTGTTGTTAAGCGGAAAATTTAATTTGTTTCGCAAGAAAAATTGGAAAAAAAAGTGCTAAAAAACTTAAACTTAACTAGCACCTCTGTTTACCAACACATTTGCATTCAGTCTTATATTCCCTTTCAAACCGTAGAAAATCGCCTTGCGCACTCTTATCAACCGCGCACTCTTATACCATCCTACCCTACATAAATCTCATCAGAGAGAGTCCATTTATGATTTATCTGCTAGCTGTTAAAACCATTGATTGAAATTAATATGAAAACAGTAGTTTTTCAAATAATTGTTTTAGGCTATTGATTATATCGAAAAAAACACAGGGCAATAACAATAAGAAACTAAGAAGTTCACGTGTTTTTATTGCAGAAATCGCTCAGTGCGTTATTAAAAAAGATAAAACCGCGGAGTGCTATTAAATGAGAGGGTGGACATTGACGATAGGGGTGCAAAAGCCTTCTTTTTAGTTTTTTCAATATATCTCTTACACATAGCGCAAAAAATTTTCTTTTTGTGTGTAGAATATAAACACTGCTATGTTTTTGAAAAAACAGGGATGGAAGAAAGACGTAGTCTTAATGAAGCATCTTCAGTTGATTTCCTCCTTTGCACAACAAAAATAATACTGTAAATTTGGTTGGCTTACAAAACGTAATAATGAACCCTCAACTATAGCCACTTCATTAACTTAAGCTATAATTGATGGTTATTGCCAAATGTTTTCAAACTCAATTCAAAACCATTTAACAGTTCATAAATCCTATTTAGGTCAACAATCAATTCTATCACAGTCCTATGAAAAAATATACAACATTCCCAAAAAATTCAAAATTCTTACATAATTCACTATCTGATTATGATATTCCCATTTAAATTCATTCAACTTGAATCATAATAATAGAAAAAGGAGACCTTAGCAGCACAAAAAAAAAATATATAACAAATAGGAACCCAAACTTAACCTAAACCGATGAAAAATTGTTTTAAAACCTTCCCAGGACCATGGAAGGAAACAAATGGGTAGCTTTAACTAGGAGCAACAGAAAAAAAAATGACAAAAAAAAAATTGAAAAATATTATAAAAAAGGAGAAAAAAAATCCAGAATATGCAAAGGATCATCACAAGGATATAATCGAATAAAACAAGCTCAACTGACAAATTTGATTATGGCGACATTGATGCCATTATCTTCTCTATCTCCATGTCCTCGACATTCTCTCTCATCTCATTTCTCTTATCTCCATATCCGTCTACTTTGATGCTTCTATCTGCATACCCTACCCTTACTACCCTCAAGCGTCTATACCCTTTAACCCAGCCAGACACCCAACCATCAACCAAAACCAACCCCCAAGTCTCCAAGCAGTAGTCGTTGTTCATTGCTCTATCTGTATTTATTAGAACTATATCTATGTTAGTATATTGGTGTACATTAATAGGCAGAGTGAGAGCGAGAGAGATAGTTGAAGGATGAAGTTTTTACCATGAATATTATTTATTATATCGGTGTTGGGGTTCTGTGAGTTAAGCTCCCCATCACTTAGAATGACAGATGGGACCGAATAATGGGGTGGCATTTAATAGCCTTACATAAGTAGATACTGCAACAGAGCATACAAACGGAACAGAACGGAACGGAGCTGATGGCAAAGGAGAAATCAAGCAACGACTCCTCTGCTTGCTTCTTTCTCTTGGTGGTGTCTCTACTTTATATGTTGCACAAGGGATGATGAGAAATAACCAAAAGAGAATGCAGCATGTTATTTATAAATTGTTTTACGACAGAGCCTTGACATTAATTTATTTGCACCACTCGAAACGAAAGGACTAATGATTATTTTGAGGTCGATGTGCGGCACTGCTTCCACAACTTTTGATGCGGTTCTTTTGTTAAGTTGAGCAAAGCTATACCTACACTGCATACTGAAACTCTCATCATAGAGGGCTTGAGGCTCTAAAGTGTAGGCAAAAGGCACCTACTCTCTCTCTCTTTCTCTGTGGTTAAATTGCTAATGAAATGTATTTGAAGATGATTTCTAGAGGAGATAAATGTGTTCGTAAAATGTATATTTCGCCATTAGCGGAAGACAAAATGTGAATTATTTTAACAGAAGACGCAATGTAATTTAGATCTGCGGGAGATTTGACTCTGTGCTGTTGTTTTAGGCATTTGGTTGTGGTACTTATGGAAAGAAAATATTTTTATGATAAAACATTATTTGAGTTTGAATTGCCAACCCACCCTCTGAAAACTCCAAAAGTCAAGGACATTGTTCGTTCTTCGAACGACTACAAGCCGCCTATGTAAAAAAAATTTCCATACCATAGATAGTATCTGTACGTACAACCATGTTACAAGGTCTTTTCTTTGAGTTTAGATAATGAAGATTTCGATGTAAGGTAAAAACGCTTCATTAAAAATATACTTGCTTTTATTGATATCTTCTTTGAGAAAATGAAAAGAGCACAAATTTAAATTTAAAATAATTGTTTCATTTAAATTTTTTTCGCTGTTTAAAATGTGAAATAAAATTTGACTGTGGTCTTGTATCAATTTTTTTCATTTCATTTTCTTCATTATTGTAGTGTTTCAGGCGGACTTTTTTCAAAATTCAAAATTACAAATTTTAAGCAAATCAATATTCAACTTCAATACAAAATTGATCAAGACGTCCCCTTTCACTAAATCAACGTTAGAAAATGGCAGAAAATTAATATACTTACAAGAGATCTATAAATAAGTCTTATAGGTATCAATGCGTATTTCCTCCAGATGTTAAAATTAAAATTAAAAGCAGAATGACCCAGAATTAAAAATAAAAATGTGCTACAAAACGAGTCTTCAACGTTTATATTTGATACTAGTGCTTTATGAAATTGCTATTTCTTTGGTAAACATTGATCTATGTTAAAAAAAAAAAAAACTTCAATCTTAATACTAATATAAAAATATGAAAAATACTATCCTTTGCAACAATCTTCAGTGTTTTTTTTTTTGTGCTGGTTCGTACATGTGTGCATTTCTCAAGTTCGTTCCATTTTTCTGGTCATTTTCAATTTTTGACATGAAGTTGATTTTCTTCGAAAATAAATGAGATAAATTATATTTGGTTAGGTACTTATGATTCATAAGATTATTCTGCTTAATCACAACAACACTTTGTATTCCTATTTCTTAATTATTGTTTAAGAAAAACCATTTTTAAAATAAAGAAACAATACAAAAAATTTCTATTTTAAAATATTTTTTGTATCAAAAACTCAAAATGGCTATGGTATACTTGGGCGTATACGTATTTTTTTAATAAATCATTTTGTTATTAAAAAGTTAAGTTATGAAAACTGTTTTAGAAAAAAGAATATAATACCTAAGATATTTATTATAGTCCAAGCGGCGACCGTCGAGTTACTTAGCTCATAAGGTTACAGGTTAAAATTGGTGTCAAACGAAAGATAAGTTGATACTGAAAATATAAAAATAGGGTTGGGAACTTTCATGTGGCAACCCTATTTTAAGGGGTTATATCTAGTTGTAATTTTGAAAAAAATCAAGTAATTTTTTTTGCATATTTTGATTGTACATATATATAAGATGTTGTCCGAAAGTTTCACATTGATAAAGCAGTTAGTTTCCGAGAAAATACATATTAGTGAAGACTTTTTAACTTAGTTTACATGGTTCCCAAAATGTTTAAACGCGTTTTTCTCAAAACTGTGTTTTCAAAGTCGGTGAGCACGATTACTCCGGAATGGCTGGACCGATCGGCTTGAAATTTTTACTGAATTTTCTTTGATACTTTTGTCAGGTAATGAACGAAGGAAAAAGGTTTTTGACTATAATTGAATTTTGTATGCCACTTTAAAGTGTAAATTTTCGTGAAAAAAAACGATTTTTGTCTTTGGGAAGCCGCCATTTTGTCCAAAATTAAAATTTTGACTATTCCTTCGTTAATTACCTGCATTCGTATATCCTGGATATGAATCTTTTGGATTTTTCAATTTTAGGTGATTTGGATCATAGATATCTTGCTCACCGCCAGACACCTTTTTTTGGAGGTAGTCTAGGAGATCTACTACAAAAATAACGGAACCCAATATTTTTTTTAATACACAGCGAATTGTTTTAATACATTAAATTTGCTATATATACATGTATTCTTTATGTTTATATAATTAATAACTAATAAATGCATATCTTAGTTGTTTGGCCGGATAAAAAAATTTTTGAAATGCTAAATGAAAGTCAAAAAAGTAAAACAAAATAATAAAATAAAGTAAAGAATGTAACCCTACAAATGTGGCAACCCCATTCAAATGAAAACAACACTGACAAAAATCTTCTTTGAACAAAACAGTATAACTTTTTATGCACTAGAAAGCTGATCTATACACCATATTTCAGCTAAGACTTTCTTCCATCTAAAAAATGTCGGGTGCCATCTCGAAAATGCAGGCAAGTACTGGGCAACCCTATCAAAATGCTAAAAAACACTAAAATCACTTGTTTTTAAGCCAATCTGTATAATATATGATAGAGTTAAAGGCTATAAAATACATCATGTTAAGCTAAGACTTTCTTCTATCTAAAAAAATGTCGGGTGCCACCTCGCAAATGCAGACAAGTACTCGGCAACCCTACTCAAATGCTTAAAAACATTGAAAATCACTTGTTTTTAAGCCAAAGCGTATAATATTATTATTCCATAGAAAAATCCTTGATTAGGTAAAAAATAAATTCAGTGTGAATCTTATCTAAAAAAATGTTTTAGAAAAAGTTTTCGATACCTGATTTTTCAAAGTATTTTAGCGTTGATTTTTTTAAGCAAACAAAGTATTCGAGCTATATCTTGAGCAATAAATTACCAGTGTGGTATTACCAAGAGCTGAATAAATAAGCAAGAAACACTAGAATAATTTTTCTGAGGCACTTCAGGTGTTTAAGTGCAATGAATCCAGACAAAATCTTACCAAAAAAATATTTAATCAAAGAAAAATTCAAATCTTTCGGACCTTCGTAATTTTATTTTTAAAGTGAAAACTTTTTTAGTAACTACTGTAGTGATTTGAAACAAAATGAAACGAAAAAGCGACACGATAAATCAATTGATCATAACGTTTTTGTTTTAATAGAATGATGAATGAAATTAATACAGTAGATAGGTAATTAAATAAGTTATGATTGTGTGAAATTTGAATTAATTTCATATTCAAAATTCTAAGATAACGGTGAAAAGATGTTCTTTTTCTAAAAACGTTATATCTTTTGATCTAGAGCATATAACAAATTTATTTAACTTTAATACGCATGCTGATTATATAACCTTTCATTTAATATATCACACATAACGATAAGTGCTCTACAAGTTATATAATCTTTGATTGAAAAACTTGAAAAATACCTCAAAACACCTGTGAAGATTTGTTGCCGATGACCAGCTAGCAGTAGTGGAAGTACCGTAATCTCAGTTTGAAATTTCGACATGGTTGGCTTAAAAAAATTCTTAATTTTTTTGTAGGCATGGTAGAAATCTGATTGAAGCGTCATATAAAATGTGAAATAATAATGATATAAAATTTTTTTTAGGTTGTCTTTTAAAAAATGGATTTAATGGCGTTAGAAGAGAAAAGAGATTGATAGTTTTGCTTTTTTTATGAAAACTAATTGGGTTAAAAAAATTCTAGCTCTTTTTTTAGATGTTGTATAGACATGGTCGATATAAATATTTTGAGCTGAAACAATAAGTTTTCAGATGGTATTTATTGTAGTACAACCCTCTATATATATACTATTTTCCTTCATCATTATCTTTTATTTTCATTTTATTATAAAGTTCAAAAAATCACAAAACTTATGGTGTAACTAGTCTGATGTTAAATGCAACTTCTACTTCATAAATTCATAAAAAAAAAAATTAAAAAAATACTGATTGTATCTTTATATTTTCGCTCCTTACTGTGGCGAAATAAGAAATTTTAATCTTTGAAATTGTAACTTATTACCTAAATGCTTATTTGTGAAACTGGAATAATTTTTGAGCTAATAAATTTGTAAGCAAGCAAAATTATTATGAAATTGATTTGTAGATTTTTAAATGCCTTTGAATTGCTTTTATAATTTTTTCAATTTCTTTTAGTGACATTTAACATACTTAAATGATAATATTTTCTTAAAGTTCATTTGCAATTATCATTTAAAAAAATACCTGCATTCAACTGTATCCATACGTCTTGGTAATATCTCATACAAATCACACTTATCCTTTTGCTAACAATTTCTAGTTCTTTTGCTTCAATTTCCTAAATCTCCTAATATACTATTCCACCTTCCAAATAAATAACTGAACTTTGTGCAACAAAAATAATTTTCAAAATCATCATCATCCTTAGCAAAATCATAAGAAATAACAACAAAAAATAAAAAATAAATCACAAGAAACATTAAACCGAACGTACAAGTTCAATTGCTGCATTTGCTGCCCAAGAAATCCGGATGTTTAAAAAAATGAAAATAAAAAAAAAAATTTATATAAAAATTCTAAGAAATAATAAAAAAAAAAGAACTTATAGTTTCCAACTTTCCAATTTGAGGGCAAAGAAGGAACAAAAGACGAGCAAAAATAAAATAAAGTAAGAAAAAAAGTACAAAAAAAAAAAAAAAAAAACAAAATCAGAAAGAACATTTCTAACAAGGATAACACAAGGAAAAGAATATAATTTTGCGGTCGTACGTGATTCCATTAATTCTGAAGCAAAATCAAGTGATTTTCCAAGCAATTCCCTCGGCGGACAAACGAACGAAGCGAACTAACCCGCAACCGCTATACCGTCGTCGTCGCCGCACCGCACTCTACTCTACTACATAGTCGCACTCTCGACTTTCTTTCTTTCTTTATTTTTTTTTTTGTATTCCTGTTTTCTTATTTTGTGTGAAATCATCATCGTCATCGCTGCCGCCACCGTTGTATAGTTTGCTGCAGATCCAAAATGACAGAACGACCATGGATAAAGAAAGCAATGTCGACCGACACGTCGACGAACAAGAACACGGTAACTCGGAGAATACCTTTGAGATTTTACCTCCACACTACCCCGACCCAACAGCAAAAAACCCAAAGAAATACGCTTTTCCGCGCGTGATCCATAGAGGGAAAGTTTTGCTCCTTTTTTATTTATATATATATTTTTTTTTTTTTTGTTAATTACCTTTGGGAAGGATTCGGATGCACACTACGGGTGTACCAAAAGTTTAGCCCCATTCTGAATGTTGAATGGCATGTGGTTACACTTAAGGTGTATATCCTAATTAGTCCTGTTTTCGTTTTCATCTGAAAACTATTAAAAAAGATATCCATGCAGAGAAAACAAAACAAACAAACAAAAAAAAAAAAAGAGAAATATCCTCTGCACCAGAAACAAGGGCTTTTATTTGCGCGAAAATAAGAAAAAAACAAAAAGGACTACGACAACGACGAGGTGGCAGGCAAAGTTGGTCCTTTTTGCGAGTCCTTTTTTGGTTGTGGGGCTTATTGTAAAAGTTTTGTGTGAGAAATCGTGGTCCGCTGAAAACGTTTAAATTGTAATTTCCACACCTCTAATACTGACACAACTGATTCCCAAGTCGATACGTGTTTGTTGCATGTAAGCTGTGTGGCTGCCTGCTGCCATTAGCGCACTGACTGTACCCAACACAAACAGCAGGCAGCGGCTTCAAAAGTTAAGTCTTGAGTACTGAGTCCTAACAAACGGTAGATTTTTAATCTTTTAGTATTGCTTCGCGCGATTTCAAGAATCTTCCTTTCCATGGGGACCAAATCGAATGACTTTGCAAACAAGAGGATGACGATGACGAAGTCACATATTTTCTTTTCTTTTTCTGCAAATTCACTGATTCCACAATATAGTTACAGAAGAGAAAAGGTGCTGCTGTTTTCTCTAACACCTTTAAAGCTATATTTAAAAGAGGATTGAAACTTTATGTTGAAAACTTCAATTACTACCTCTGAGGATAAGAGTGTTTTGTTGTTGTTTCTTATAGAAACAACAGAGAAGGGATGTTGTGGAGCTTGGACAAATGGATTCGAAACTTTCTCATTGTATTTGAACGAAGATTGCGCTATATTTTTATGAGCATGAGGGAAAGCGTAACGATTTTATATTTGAAAATGCACTCAACAAATTTAGATATGATTTTATTTATTGTTATGTTTAATACCAATGGGTCTTTTAGCTCCATTTGAAAGTTGTTATATAAATAAAGGTACTTTTTAATGGAGACCTCGTTTGACTATTGAAAGATTGGCAAAAGATCTTTAAACTTGTGCATTGTATGCAATTTTATACTTTTTTTAGTTTTGCAAATTAAAATAAACAAACAAAATTAGTATAGTAGATACATGTTCACTCAACAGTGGCGTAGCTAGCCCTGTGGGGGCCCTGTATCCAAATTATTTTGGGGGCCCCTCCCATCTTTATTTAATTTTTTGAAAAAAAAGTTGGAAGCTGGAATTTTTAATCAAGTGTTAATCAACTTTAAAAAAAATAATTATCCCATTTTCAAAAATTTCATAGTAATCCAGTCAAATAAGGGTTTAACCTCGGAAAGAATGCTAGTAGAAATTTTTTTGCTCAATACCTTCGTTTTGGCATTCTATAGCATACCTCAAAAGTCTAGAAAAATCTCATGTCCGCAAGTCGCGATTTTCAAGGTCAAAGCGCGAAATGGAGATTTTCAAAATTAGCAAAAATAGACGATGGCATTAAATGCACATATGATAAAGATTTGAAGGTATTTTTTAATGCTGATTCCAAAAAGTATTAAATGCTATCGTCTGTTTTTGCTAATTTTGAAAATCTGAATTTTGCACTTTGAACTTGAAAATCGCGAATTGCGGACATGAGATTTTTCTAGACTTTTGAGGTATGTTGTAGAATACCAAAGCGAAGGTATTGAGCAAAAAAAATTTCTACTAGCATTCATTCCGAGGTTTACCCCTTTTTTCACCTTATTTGACTGTATTTCATTCCAAAATTTTATTTTCAATTTATATTTAAGCTATTTAGTAGGTAAATGCTTTTGTACTAAAAACTTAATTGAATTAGTGGCTTGTTGACTAGTGAATATAATTTTTGAAAAAAAAATATTAGCAGCATATGGGTGGTTGGAAAACTCGATATGTTGGCACGATAGAGGCATTCTAGTGCTAGATTCAAATTCAGAATGTCAAAGACCATTAGAAAAGTATAATTGAGTTTCTGTGGAAAATTTTTTCTCGCCAATATCACTATCATTTATGGAAAAATCGATCTTAAAAATCGTTTTTTTTTTTTGTTTTTTCAGTTTTTCTCAATATTTTCTGAAATAAAAGTGTAATTTTTCAAATCAAAATTTTTTTTTTGGTAACCTTTTTGATTGAAAAATAATATTTTGATAAAACAACATTTAAAATAGGTAAAAAACAAACCCAATAAATCTCATTTTTTAATTTATCTCAATATTTCTGAGGTTATTGATAAAAGTTTTAGATCTTTTTATTATCCCCAAATTTTTTTCAACTTTAGTTCAGACAAATAGACGAACTTGTGAGACACACTGTTGTGTTAATTTGCGTGTCTTCGAATTGAAAAAAGTGATTTCATGTTGAATAACAGTAGGGCAAAAACACTATCGACGCGAAGAGACATAGACGAGTGTACAAAAAATAATTATCATAATACTTTTAATAATAAAATATTTTAAGTTTATAGATTTTAGTGTATGTTTTTGCATGCGTCTTGTGTTCTGTATCTTTGGGGGTCCCCATATCCCGGGGGCCCTGTTACATGGATACAGCTGATACAGCGGTAGCTACGCCACTGTCACTCAAACCCAAAAAATTATAATAATTACCTATATTATAATATCAACCAACGTCGATTGGCGTTTTGTGATATTTTGAATCCGATTCTTGGTTTTTGTTAAATTAATAAAATGTCAAAATAGCTTCACTCTCAGTCTATGAATTATAGAAAACTTAACAACTAATTTTAATCGAAACTTGCTATGACAAATAAAAATCATTAAATAAACTCTATAGGTTTATAATATACCTAATTCTTATATTAAATATCAAACTATAATTAGGTATTATTTTTTTTTCTTTCATTTTCAGGTAAGAAATTATATTACTTAATCATCAAACTACAGGTGAGATTATTCAGAAGTCCACATGAATCTTATAAGATTTACATTTATTATTAAGAATCTTTAACGGTGAGAAATGAATAATACCCCACACTAGTAATTATGGAAACCAGTAGATAGTCAATGCAAAATATTGGTTTAGATAGTTTTTTTTTTTTTCTGAACTATAAATCCTCATCAAAAATGGTAGTTAAAATGTTAAAAGCATCAATTTCAATTTTTTGTTTGCGTTCCGATAGTGTTTATCAGCTTCGGATTCAAGAAAAACTATGGAGTTACCCGCAATCTCTAATATAAAATATTCTTTATTCAATTAATTTAACTTTTTATTACGAAATTAATATTTTTCTTAGTAAAAACATTTTATATATTTGTTAAACAAAAAAAAATATTTCCAAGTTGGTAAAGTATAAAATTGAAAAGGATTAAAGAAAAAATTAAAAAAATAAAGTTCGCTGCTCAGCTTTTTTGTTTTGTCTAAAAAATTATTTTTATCAATGCCTTTTGTTTATAAAATATAAGAAATCGGAATATTATTATTTTGGTTTTCATTGAGATTTTTTTTTTCAAATATGGCTAACAACTTTTTATCAGAAAATCAAAAAAAAGATAAAAAGAAAACCGAATAAAAAAAAAAAAACATTTTAAGCGTTGGAGTGTTAGACGGGATGAAAAAAGTGAAAAGTTATTTTATCTCCTTTCTAAAAGTAACTCCTCATTTATTAATTCATAGATTTTAGCAGAGTCGAGGACAATATTTAAATTTTTATGAACACAAAAACTCTGACAGTTTTGTTTAAATTTTTTCTCAATTATAAATAAGCGTATTACTGTAAATAAAATAGCATTTGACACATCTTTCCCAAAATTCATATTTTTAATTGGTAAAACATTTCTTGTTCAGATTGCTTTCGACGTACATAAATATCTTTTATAATTATGTATTTTTAAAAGATTTCTATGATGAATATTTATACGAAATGTATTTATCTCATCCTCTTAACCTGTCTATATAAAATTTTTTCAGTTAAATCTTCATTCTTCAATAATTGTTAACACACAACCTTGTAGATCACATCTGCTCCACTCACTTTATCCAAATTTTTTTTTACAAATATATTTAGTACCAAACTTTTTTGTTAGATTTATCGTGTAATGTGAAATAACGCCCTACGAAATAAGGCCGCATAGGCCCTTATTTCCATTTGAAATGGAAATTAGGCCCTGACAATGCTTGCGGCCTTATTTCCATTTCAACAACGAAATTAGACCCGTGTCGGGCCTTATTTCGTTTTTTCCACTTGGAAGTAGAAAACGAGAACATATGAACTTCCAAACTTCATTCTTAAAAATAATTTAAATGTTATTTGAAGTTGAGAGCGTATAAAAGTCAGATGAATATGCGGGGATGCTGCCCCTTCAACCCATGTCCTTTTCGTAGGTAATATTATAGGATTTGGGGTCTAGGCAAGGTTGAGTGAATTCAGTATTTCTTTTGGGTTCCCAGAAACTTTAAAATTTTGAAGAAAATATGCTCACACCCAACCTAACACCCACCTTGAATCAGTGCAGGGAACTGATTTAAAAATTTCATCTGTTGTGGGTAGTAATTCTACTTTTCCGTTATATTCCATCATCTATAATGGGAAATAAGATTATCCAAATGTGTGTCAAAATATTTCTCCTTTCGTTTCGAAGAACAAAAATAATTTTAAGAAATTCAAAATAAATAAAGTTGAGTTACATACTCGTTGTACCATAAGTAGATTCAATTTAATTCCGATGTTCTCAGCGAAGTGGAAAAAAATGTTGCCCACGTGAGAATTAATTTTGAGGTGTGAAAGTTAAAAATTCGCCTTATTTCGTAGGGCGTTATTTCACGTCACCAGATTTATCAACAGCTAAAATGTATTTTAATTGTTTTTTTTTTGTGTAACACAATGAGAAATCTAAGGAAGTCATTTAGGTAGTGCATCAAAATTTGATTTTTAAAATTCTGAAAATTTTGAATGTCTGTGCATCAATCTAAAAATATTTCTAATAATTCACGTTATTTAAGTCCCTTAAAACCATATAAAGCCGTGATTTGAATTATGATTACTCATATTTTGGTTATGCCTCCACTCGGTCTATATTGATTTATTACTTTTAACATTTGTTCACTTATATTTTAATTGATATATATTTATTTCATTTATTTATATAAAAAAAGCCTTAAGACTAACATCTTTTTTATGGCCTAAAAATTAACAATAAAATTAAAACAATGTAGGTTATATATATATATATTATATTATATGTATAAAAAAAAAGCAACAAACAATTGTTATAATTTTTTTAAGGGTGCCCAAAAAACAATTTTGCTTCTGTAAAGCTTTACAGGCGCTTCTATAGCTTCTGTAAAGCTTTATAGAAGCGAAATTGTTATTTGGGTGGTTCTATAGAAAAATGCTTCCACTTTTTTGATACAGCATTCAAAAATACCTTGAAATAATATTGACAGATTATCACCATGAACCTTCCAAAATCATTATCTTCTCCCTACTTAAGCAACTAAATGCGATTTAAAAAAAATCCAATAGAAAGATTTAAGGAACTTTGATTTGACTTTTTTTGGTATAGAGACAAAAATTCTTCGTCGATACCAATCATATAAATTCATGAATTAGATTTTTGTTCCTCTCTGTATTAGATTTCTTATCATGAACTAAGTTCTCGAAAAATAATAAAGTAACTCAATTCTTTAAAATAAATAAATACATTGAATTCTCAAAGATACGACCATTTAATTATTCGAAAATAGAAGTGGGTCACTGTGGTGTATGTGTAACTTTTTTATTTTTTTATTCAACAGACTTATAATGTATTGTGAATCGATTTAACTGAGTTTAGCTGACCATTTTCTGACCCCAATTCCATTAGAAGTTGTCAATTTGTATCGGTTTTTTTTTTAAAGTGTTAAAGTGCAAGTCAGTTTTTTTCATCAAGGTTTTCAATAAGATAGACTTTTTTCATTTTGTCCTTTTTGCTTTTTAAAAAATAAAAAAAAAAAACACCAGAAATTAATACAAACTCAAATACGTATCAACACTTTATGGCTACCTGCTGCAGCAAAAGATAACACATCAACGCTGCCACCTCTTACTAGCAGGGGTAGAGAAAAATAGTAACAACAGTTGTATAGTTTCCAGCAGCAGGGGCAAATCTATTTGTGGCGGAAACAATTTCCACCTCTTGGTGTTAGCAGCCTTGTGATATGCTTCCGACTTGGTTACTATACAGATGGAAAAAAAAATTTCTGCAAGAGCATCCTCCCCTTGTGCATCTACCCCATATCAAGTCTTAGCCCATTTTTATCAAAATATAGAAACGCTCGCGCAGGCACATTCATGGCCTTAACTTTAAAAATTTCTCGTTAATGCTTCTATGCTGCACCTGAACGGTGGCAAAGTATAGTGATGTAGCTTGTAAATTTCCATTACATTTCCCATTGTGCCCAAACCCCGTCCCATTGTATGTTGTGTGTTCCATTATATTGAAGGTATGTAGTGTACTTTTGTTCTTCTTCAGCCTTAGTCTTTTTGCTTTTTTCAGAGCTCCAATCGACACCCAACAACCTTCTGCGTTCCATTTCCGTTGCCAGTGTTCAAACTCTTGTTTATATTTTGCAAGAACACAAATGAAAAAAAAATAAATGTAAAGCGTTGGCGTTTGGCTGGCATGAAGGTTGAGTTTATAACAGCAACAGCACAACTCTTGCTGTTTGTATCGCATCATCGTGTGAAGGGAAGAGAGGGTTGATGATGGGGGTGGATGCAACGAATGTTGCAACATTTAGTTGTATATAGGTACAATGGCAGAGAAAAATTAATAAAACTATAGCAGACGTTAGGGAAAAATCTTAGGAAAATGTACAACGAGGGATAATGGGATATTAAAAGAATGCCAGACGTTGAAAATTATCGGATTTTGTTAGAATTTCTTTCACAGTTGCATTGTTTTTTTTTACTTATAGTTTGTTGCAAAATGAAAACAAAAAAAAATATAAAGAACAAAACTAAAACACCATAGACATACCGTAACAATGAAAGAAAAGATTAAGATGAAATTTTTTTTTTTTTGTTCTTGCTTTCGCATCTAGATAGCTAAGCGATATATATTATTAAAACTGTTTCTTTTGATACTCTCTCTTTTAGATTGTAGAATCCTGATGGCAGGATTAAGTTAAACTCTTGTTTATAGTTTTGGTTTTCTTATCTATTAAAAAGTTTGCTGGAAATAGATAAATAAGTTTGCTTGTTTGAGGTCGATTTAATTATTTTAAAAATAGAAATGATGGGAGCTTGCTTAAAATATTGTATGGGATAGTGAAAATGTAAGAAATTTTAACATCTACAGCTAAAAGAACCTAAATTAACACTATCTAATAAGGTTTATGTTAAAATTCTGGTCTGACAGAGAGATTAAATAAGTGTCCATGTTGACGGTTACTGAACTGTATGTTTTAAGATGATTAAGAAGCCAAAGGCGTATATAATTATAGATATCTAGGTACTGGCATTACGAAAACCAGTTTTGTTTGGGTTTTATTTCTGTAGCCGTGTTTTCGTTAGAATTGTGCAAAGTAAAGGAAATTTTTTTCACAAAAATGTTCCAAACGCTCTGATTCCTTTAATTCCTTTCTTGTATGGATGTTTCATTTTTTCAAATTATTCCAACTTATTTTTCTTATCAAAAAAGCTAGTCCATACAAAATACATTATGATTAAAAGATTTTTATTTTCGGGGATTTCCGACGTTTGAAAAATAAAGATCATCCAAATCGGAACTTAATAATGCCAATTTTTGAGTTTAAGTTAATTAGATATTGATCTCTTAATTAACTAAGACTTGTTAAATAGTTTTGACATTCTAGTAAAAAACACCATTTAATATCTTGTATTTTAGAATTTTGAATACAAATTTGTGAACACATTTCAAAATTGTCCATCATTAAATGATAACAAAATTTTAAAAATTTTAACAACTTTTTTTTTTGAAAAATTGATTAAAAAAATATTAATTATTTTTTGATGTATTTTTTTTTTTTTAATTTAATTTAATTTTAATATTACGTTTGCTAAAATGCTCCCGTACAAGTTTTTCATTGAAAAAAATCAAATTATGACCGAAAAAGTTAAAAATTAAGAAAACAGTACTTTGGAAGTAATAAATAAATAAAATGCACGACTTGCTCTTATGGTTAAAATATGTAACTCTTACAATAGCGAGCAAAAAAAATTAAAACAATAAAAACATTTGCATTTTTTTCCTCGTCTAAAAACACATATTTAGGTAGACTTTTGACCAAATAATGGTTTTGGATTTAAATATTCCACAAATTGACTCTGTTTAATGAAAATAAAATATATGCCAAATTTGGTAACTTAGGTTAGGTTAGGTTAAATGGGCTCACAGTTGATGTTGTTACCGTCACACTTAGATCAATGTAGATCCCTTGTGATACCCTGAAGTAGTTATAAATTCATTAAAATGTGTAATCCTATGAATCCTATGGTTTTTCGAGCTATTTGGTAGACTTGACAGAGTTCAGTAATCTGTTGCCTGACAGTTCTGATAGTTCTTCTAATTCATTAAAGAAGTAGTTCCCTTAAAATGTTTTTCTAGTGCGGCAGTTTGGTAACTTAGTTCTTGTTCAAAACTCTTTAAACCTCTTTCGTTTGCATTTTTTACTTGCTCAATAGGGCAAGTATTGGTTTCGTGTCAAAAAAATTCGAGGTTTTAATCAAAACTAACATTACGATGATGGAGAAGTCCAAAAACGTGGGTTTCTTCATGACGTAATTTCCAAGGTTGATTTTTTTTTTGTTTTTTAATATCTTGCTTAGAACATATACTTCCCATACAAAATTTCCGAGTTGTTGCAATTTTCTCGAAAATTAAATTTAACACACGTAATGCTCTACTACTTCTAACATAACTGCGTTTTTAGTTTTTCTCAAAAAATACGGATAGTGGAAATATGGTCGGCTTTTCCCGTACATCATTATGGAGTTATTTCAATTTTCTCAAAAATGGCTAAAAAGATTTTGATAAAATTTTGCATAGGTACGTTATTCTTCAAAGCAATTGCAGTAAAACTGCATTTTTATTTTTTCTCAAAAAAGTCAAGTCAAATAAAAAAAAAAATTATTTAACTTTTATTATTTAACCTCTTCCCCTACATCAACCAAATTTATTAAAAATTTATATAGAGGCAGCTATTATAATCTACAAGTAAGCTAGCATAAAAGTGCTTTGAACTGCAAGAGCAAGTACGTGCGGCCCCAGTCGTGCATATTATTTTGCTCGCTACTGTATGTTAAAGCTTTAATTAAACCATTTACGATTTTGATCTCAAAACAAAACATGCCATCTGATTTCTTGTATGAAAAGTTTTTAGATAATTTTTTTTTTTAAATCGTTAGAGCCGTTTAAAAAAAAAATATTTTTTATAGGTATATACAAATTTTCTAAAATTTTTCAAAAAAAAAAGTTGGTATGCCATTTTTAAGGATTAATTAATTTTCACATAAAAAAGAAATTTCAAAATTTTCCACTTTTTTTCAAAAAAACCAAAAACGTGTTTTTTGAAAATTTTCTTAAATTTTAATATAACCTTTACTACTTAAACGCTTTTGTGTAAAAATTTTCATTGAAATCAGGTTAGTCTTGTACGAGATATTCAAAAACCAAAAAAACCATTCTATGGCAGGTACCGTTAATAACGGAACCAAAAATATTTTTCTATTTCAAAAGTTGGGTCTTATGTGTAATACCTACTACATTCAAAAATTTTAACTAAAATCGTTAAAATCGTTTTGGTCCTAAAGAAAATTTCAATTTCTTCTTAGGGAATCACCCAAAACTATTCACTGCCAGGTTTGAAGAAAATCGCTCCAGTAGTTTAGCCTTTACCTTGAAATCACCGAAACCTCTTTTCTACAAAGAAAATCGATTCTAGTTGTTTTGGTCGACATCGAGGTATTGGCTCGTATGCAACAAGAATGAGTTCTTTCACTTTTTTATGTAGACCTCAAGAAAATTCACTGAAAAAGTATAAAAGAGCATAAGCTCATTTTTATTGCATACGGCCCAATATGCGAAATGCAGAACCGACTTTCGACTTATTGTCTATCATCGTAATGTAATGTGTGTTTGTTGGTTATTTTACGAATCCTACACTTGCCCATACAACTTTCAGAAACATTTATGTACTATCCCCCAAATAACTGCTTCTCTTGAAGAATTTACACAAAAACCATTCTACTTTATTCAAACACTTCTGGAAAGAATATGCTGGTTTAATTTGATACAAAAGTGGCTTACTTTGTTTTAACTGTAAATATTAAAGAAGATTACATATTTTCTTTATCTCACACTTTGCCCTCATATAAATTTTCAATAATACAAAAACGCAAATCTTCTACATGACCGAGAAATGATCACTGGTTGTGATTATACTCCTATTTCTTTAAAACGACTTCCGTTTTCTAAATTCACTGCACGTAATTCAAACGGAAACGTATAGCACCAGGGACCACAAGAAACGTATATAAATTGTCAAACGAAAAGCATGTGCTTCAGAAAGCACACAACAACTTGCTATACACACACAACAAGAAAGATGTCCACAAAAAGGACGAGATCAGCAACAAAAAACACAACAATCCTCTTGTTCTTTTCGCTACAATAAACAGTGGTAGTTGTATCTTGTGTAGGTCATTCGCCTGCCAACGAACCTTCAATTTTCATGCCATTATTGAAAATGTGTATGTAGATGACTGTAGATTGGTAGAATAGCAAAGGAAGGCAAAATCACACGTCGGCGGCAGTAGTGTGCAAAGGGATTTCCGCAAGGACATCATTGTTTTAAAAAAATTCTGATTTTTCTTTTGTATCGATATTACATCAGTATTCAATAAGGAATAGACCCAAAAGGGAGACAGTTTTGTATAAACCTTTTGATATGACAGTCCCGCAGACAGATAAACTCAAACTGGAGCCCCCTCACGCGAAACAAGTGTTTAACAATATTTACCCATATTGCATTGCAGGCTTTGTAAAATTATTTGTCGTTTTTTGTTAGTCCAGTGTCGTGTGTGTGAACCGATTTGTAATACTGTCCTCTACGGAAATTTTAACATCAATAAAGCCCTTCGATTATTTGCAACGGGAAACAAAACTTTAAAGTGACGCGAGGATGCAAGGAGAGAGGAGGAAGAATTTGAGGCGAGGAGGTCCTGCCTCCTCGCTGTCTCTACCTTTCGACATTTGCGCAAAATTGGCAGTGTTTTTTTTTACCAAACTCTAAGTGGGTAGTGCGGGATTTTCAACAGCGATTTAACGTGATTTAGCGTGTTACGTTGTCAGTGGTGAAAGGACTCGTATTGTAGCGTAACCCGAGTGCCACACATGTCCATAGTTTTAGAAAAGGACCATGTCGTTGGCGGGTGTATGAACGATAAGACAAACAAAAAACGAACGAATCGCCTTCACTCTCCCGCTCATCCTTATATTCAATGAAAGGTGCTGACTTGTTAGCCAATAGAGAGAAGTTCAAACGGACTTACACACACCCGAAACTATTGTATATGTAAGCTTCTTAATGCCACTCAGACTTAGGTCCTTTCCCTAACGCTGGCTGGCTGGTGCAGTGTTGGTGTTTGTTGTTATTGTTGTCATTTGTGGGTTGTTTGTAAGCTCTGGATGGTACCTATACTTCCTGCACTATCTCATCACACAGAGAGAGTATGGAAGCAAAGGAGTGGATTTTCTAATCGATTCGCTCGTAAGTCCTTTTCGGTTCTCTGTAATTCTATTCGAACTTAGTGTATAAAGAGGTCCTCCGAAACGGGGACCTAGCTCAAGCAAAAAGGAAGCTTGATTTATTTTGTTTTTTTTTTCTTTTTTTATTTTTCTTGTACAATTCTACCAATTTGTGGAATGGACTTTTACAAGCAGCTACAGCAAGTATAGCTACATATAACAAGCTTCTATAGCCCAGCTACTCTTAGCTTTTATAGATTTTTCTTTTGAATGAATGACGACGACAAAGTTGTGTGTGGTATTGGGATATCTTTATGTGCGTTTTCTAAATTGCATGCAGTTTCAGTTGGCTGCGTGTGTTCAGTTCGTTCGTATTCGTTTTCGTTTTGCGTTGATGCAATTTACTCTTTGGGGATTATGGAATTAACCATTGGAAATGAGGTCAACGGTTTAGTAATTTCAATAAGAGAAATCTTGAGCTTGTTTGGTTTATATGTGGATGGGGGTTTCCTTTTCGGATATATATAGGGGATTTTAGATTATTGGGTGTGTGTGTTAGAAAATTGGAGATTTCATTTTCAGTTGAAACATCGATTCAATAAATAACTAGATATATTTATTTTTGTGGAAATAATGGGGTGTAGATTGACTTGAGGATTTTGGGATTTTTTTTAATAGATCTCATACTTAATACACAACAAAAACTTTCAGCACAAGTAGGGTAGAGTTGCCTAATTCCGGCCCTCTCCAGTAGCCGGCCACCTTTCAAAAAAATCGTTATAACTCGTGATTTCGTAGGATTTATTCCAAATTTTTGCTCTTATCCTGTTCTTTTAAATGTCCCTCCTTAAATAACAATATTCTTATTATTCTTGTTATCCAGTTTTCTTAGAAAAAATAACTTTTTGTGAAGTGATCCAATCGGGTATGATTTTTTGTAATTTTACTGCCGAAACCTACTATCGTAATCAGTGTTTTGTGGAAACAATTTCAGAGCTAATGCTTTGAAATGTTGTTTTTCTTATTAATTATATATTATTCTTCAAATAAAATAGGTTTTAAATAGGAAAAAGATGTGAGTTTTGGTAATTTTAAGGGAGGCCGGAGATAGAACACAAAAAAAGCTTTGAAATTCAAGAGTTTCTTGTATTCGGCCCCCTTTTATTTATAAAAGTTTAAAAAATTGGGAAAAATAAATAAATTTTTAAATCATTTGATGTTATAACTTATTAACAATCAAAACTGTTTCTAAATTCTTAAAACACACAAATTTAAATAAAAAACATTCAATTTATTTAAGCTTGACCTTATAAAGTCAGTGGCCGGAAATGGGACACTAAATGGCCGAAAATAGGAAACAAAGGCCGTATTTAGAAGAATCGGACTTTTTTATACAAAAACTTAAATAAAATATTTTTGGGAACTATTATTAACTATTTTTTTTACCGAAAAATTATTAAATAAAGTACATTTTATTTCAAGAATTATTCGAAAATGTTGATATTTGACGTTTCTGTGCTTTATTTTATGAGACAGAATCCTTAAGGGGCCGGCTACTATCAACTCTACCCTACTTACTTTGAAAAGTTATATTTTTGAAACAGTACCTGTTAATAAAGTACCTGAAAATCCATTTATTTAAAAAACACCCTTTTACACCATTTTATTCACAGGGTGTTTCAGTGCAACTTCCAAAGGTGTCATCGTCGACTGTAGTAAAGTAAAGTACAAATCTATAAGCAAACAAAAAGATAATTCGTAAAAAACTACGAAAAAATTTGCTTCGTTTAAGAAATTTTAATTGTATTTTTTTTTTCATTCTACAATAAACTCATTTGAATGCAACTCAATCAAAAATGATTTTAATTTAATTTCCATAAAATTTCCTTTTTTCTTCAAATTATTTTATTTTTCAAATTCTATTATTCAAAAATGTTCTCTTAATGATTCCATTACTCTGCTACGTGTTCCAAAAATACAAGCAACTCTCAGTTTTCAAATATTCTCTCTCATCAACTTTTATTGAAAAATTTCCTATAGAAAATCCCGTCTATATTCGTTGAAAATATTGCGTGTGAACGCATTTTCTCTAAATATACCAAACCAAACTTTAGTTGAATGAACTCTCTACTATATTCAACGACATGATAAAACAAATTCATACCATACACAACCGTTATTCGTCTACAAACCTACCTCCTCAACACAAAGAGACATTCGGATGCGGATGGAATGTGTAAATTTGACAAGCAAAATAGATGGCGAATAGAAACATAATTTCCTTTTTGCTTGTTAAGTTTTTCAGGGGGAAATGGTTTGCTTATAGAATATAGAAAATAACTATATTATACTGCTGCTTTTGGCTTGCTCATAAGTTTCATACTGGATTAAGAAATTATCCTGATAGGATCAACTTTAAGAGCAGCAGCAAAGAACATTATTTGAATAATAATGAACTGGATGGGTTCATGACTGAAATTTCGTTTATCGAATTTATTAACTAAGAATTTCAATTTGCTTATATGTGAGATTGTTTTATATAGGTAGACAAAATAAGAATATCTATATAAAATTGAGTTGAAGTGAAAAAGGAGTTTTAGTTTGGATAATATTAACGATTTTGGGATAATGGGGATAAAATATGCAAAAAAATATATATTTGAATTAATTTTTTTATAACAAGCTATTCAAATTACTGTGTAAGAATTTGATTTAATTTTTCTCAGTTTTATATAAGAAGATATTATAGAAATGCGTATCAGAAATTGGAAGATTATGACTACAGATCTTACTACAGACTACACTATCTTAAAAGTTCCTGAGTTGAGGTAGGTAGCTAAAGTAAAAATATTTGTTTGACCTCATTTTGAAAACTAAATGCTAATGCAAGCCCAGAAATAACAGACTATTTGATAGAAAATTTCAATAAAATATTAAAAATAAACTGTTCGAGATACAAAAAATTTTTATAGCTTATTTGAAAGATAGAAGTTGAATACTAAGAATTCTGAAAAATTCAATAATTAAATAGGGTAAATAGGAATAAAACAAATTTTCTAAACGCGACGTTGTAGAAAGTTGAATTGAGTTATTTTAGTTATTGAAAAAATTCTAGAAAATTTGAAAATTAAGTTATAAATTTTTTTTTTTTTTAACTAAAACATGAGGTAGACCTTTGACAAAGTAGTGATTATAGGTAGGGGAAATTTTTTGTTGACAATTTAAAAAAATTCCATTTAAAAGATGGTAAAAAAAAGATTAATGTTCCATCTATTACGGATTTTTTTAAGTCTCTGCGTTTTGAAATATGAATTTTTGAAAAATTGCCTACTTTTTTAGTTGTATTTTTCGATGGGTTTTTATTTTCAGCAATTTTGTTTAAAAATCTCAAACTAATACAATATGTATAAAGATTATGATTGTCCGCATGCATGTGCAAACAATTGGTATTCTTATATGATTTTTTTCCGTATAATTTAAAAAACAAGTTTTTCTAACCGTTTTTATTTTTATCTTTTTTTCTTCAACAGATATAATAATATATTATTTGTTTTAATCAATTTCGTATTCACAATTTTGAGATATAGTAGAGTAACTAAAGCAAATTAATAGGGAACCCGGCCGAACAGCTCTGATTTTGACGATTTTTTTTTTTTTCAAACGTAGGTAATTTAAAATACTTTAAAGTCTATAGATTAAAAATTGCCGGTGTTGCCGTATTGTTTTTTTAAATTAAAATAACATTTTTTTTTAACAAAACCATTTTTTTTGCTTAAATTTCATAAAACAAATGATAGCAAAAGATTCTCTAGGTAATTTAAGGAAAATATATAAAAGGCAGTAAGGGACAATCTTCCATCGTTTAAGCGATAAATGCAATTTTCTAACATTCTGACCTCAAACACAAAAAAAATATTTTGAAAACAACGGCAACACAATATTTTAAAATACATTTTTAAAAAGCCAGAAGCTCATTCTTACCTCTTAAATTTAAATCCACTAAATTTGATCAAGACTTTTTGAAAAAATGGTCCTCAAACTCAGAATTAAAAAAAAAAATGTTATTAGAAAAATTTTAAATGACTTTTTTCCAAACTTTTTCTAATAAAATATGAATCTATTTAAAAAAAAATGTTTGGCCATAAATATATCAGTTGAATTTTGAAGCAAAAAAGGTAAAATATATCACACTTTTGAAAAAAAATGAAAAATTACTTCAATTTCAATGGTTTTTTTTTATTAAAACTGAATTTTTGCATTGAAATAATTAATTTTCTCAAAGACTGTGGTAAATAGGAACTTAAAATTTTTGCTATTTAACTTTTAACAGTAAGGGTTATTAAATGAATAAAAAATAATTTTATGTTTAGATGTTGAACTTTAAAAAAAAAAATAAGTTACATTTTTTTTTCAAAACTTTTATTAAAAAAAAGTTCTTCGAAAATGAAATACTTTTTAATTTTTTTCATAAACCGTAATACATATTGACATTTCCTTTTATAATTTCAAATCATAATAAATGCGGCATAAAATTTGAAAATAAATGCATTTTATATTACGACCAAGTTTAAAAAACGACATGTTAAAATTTTTTCAATAATTTTTTTTTTTTTTTCAAAATCTGAGTTCAATTACCATTCTTTTAAAAGCCGTTAATTCAATTAACTTAATTTTAATTTTACATATATGACTAAGCTTCTAGCTTTTAAAAAATGTATATTTGAATATTGTAGGTGTTGCCGTTGTGTTCAAATATTTTTTTTTTTTGTTTGAAGTCAATTAATAAGGAAATTGCATGTATCGCTTGAACTATTTAAGATTGTCCCTCACTCCCAAATATTTTTTTTCCATGAATTTCCTAGACAATCTTTTGGCATCAATTAATTTATGAAATTTAAGAAAAGTTTTTGAAAAAAATTTGTTTTTGTTCACAAAAATCTTCAATGAAATTTAAAAAATCAAAACGGCAACACCGGCAATTTTGAATCTATAGACTTTAAAGTATTTTTAATTACCGACGTTTGAAAAAAAAGACCATCAAAATCTAAGCTGTTCGGCCGGGTTCCCTAATATTGCCAATTTTTGAGCTTTAGTTACTCCACTAATAACGGTAAAATAAAGTTCTATTTCTTAACACGTTACATCTTTTGAACTAGAGCAAATAAAACTTTTATTTAACTATTGAGCATTCTGATAATATTCCCTTTCATTGTTGATATTTAATACATAACGGTACATTTACTAAAAGCTTAACACATAGATAAATTAAAAAAAAAAACTTCAAAAATACCTCAAAACACCTGTGGAGATCTCTTGCCCATGACCAGCCAAGAGTGTTGGAAGTACCGTATACTCAGTTTGAAATTTCGACATGGTTGACTTTAAAATATTCTTACTTTTTTTTGTAGGCATCGCCGTAGAAATATGATTGAAGCGTCACAAAAAAGGTGAAATAAAAAGCTTTCAGACGTATAAAATTTATATAAAAAAATGGATTTAATATTGTTAGAAGAAAAAAAAAATAATTTTTTTTACTTTTTTCCATGAAAAATGATTGTTTTCAATAAATTATTTTTAGGTATACCTTTTACGCATTGTAAAAATCTAAGTATAGCTTTATTCTTTAGAAAAATATTAAACTTTTCAATGGCGTAATTTTTTGTAAGTTTTAGCTTACGTACTTTACTATAAGATTTATTATCTAATAAATTTTTTTTACAAGAAAGTTGACAAATATGTAAATAATTTTTAGATCATATTTTTTTTTAATCACACAACCTGTTTTCATATGAGGTTATCACGTAAAATCATCGTCCGTAAACCGGTTTTTAAACCGGAATTTCGTTAAAATTTTTTGTAAAATTGACAAATAAGTACCAAAGTAAAATAACTTTATTGAATATTACATCAAATCAATTTTGTATCCCCCTTAGATACATACAAAGTATTTCATTATTTCAAAAACTGAACGTATAAAAACCCTACACTTACATAGATGACCGATATTATTTCTTTTAAAAAATCAAACGCTTTACTTTATTGTTATGTCACTACATTCCCATTTGACACTCTTAATTTATAACACGACATTTGACCTGTCATTTATAGAAAATACACAATACCAAAACCATATTTGTCATCATAACGGAAAATCATTATTGCTATCTAGAAAAACTGTCAAAGCTTTTCAACAATCAGAGAACAAAGGAATGTGTTTTTTTTTTATTTTATTTTTTTTTTTAAATAAAAATATTTGTTCACTATAAAACCAAAACATCAACACAAGAAAAAAAAAAATTGAAAAAAAAAGAAAAATTGAGGAAATGTGCAAATTGCACGTCAATCGATCGATTTGCACCCTTCCTGTCTGTGTTTGTGTGTATTTCTATGTTTGTAGTATAAAATAGAAAAAAAAAATAAAACCACGAAAGGGTGAATATTGTGAGACAAGAGTTTTTGACGCCATAATGACACACTCTCTAGAGTGCCTATACTCACGAATCAACAACAATATACAGCTGACAGTAAATACATATCTAGTCTTTCATCGCCTATCATTTTTTTAGTAGAAGAAAAAAGCCAACAACTCTGTTCCTACAGTTAAACAATAATAATCCAAACAAACTATATACTTTTCACCCCTGGCGTCAGTTAGGAGAACGATAGAAATGGTGGTGGGGCAGAAAATCACCAAACTCCATTTTTTTTTTTTTTTTTCAAATTTCACTCGGGCCCATTTCTAGGGAATGAAGCTAAATCCTGGCTCCAAAGGACACCCCCTTTGTGACAAAGAATAGATTGTAGCAGTTGGAAAAACTTGTAGAGTAGTGTGACAGGGTTCTGTGAGTTGTCATTAACTGTTAAATGCTTTCATAAAAATGATACAAGGACGACATCGGTACCACGTCTAACAACCAGACAAAGGGATAAACAAAATAGAAAAAAAAAAAACAATAAAAAGAAGAAGAAAGGATTCAAAAAGCTGAGCAAGAAAGTGACAGGAGGAACAATCGGGAAGGAGATAATATGTAGTTACAGGGCAGAAGACATGCACCAAATGAGGGAAATGATCCTTTTGTGCAATCATTTCTCTATTTTTGATTAAATAAGTGCAGGACTCAGGACATACTCAGGACGAACTCGTGTACAATGGAGACAGAGCCGCTCGCACCATTCACTTTGACAGCACAGACATAGCGACAAGAGGCAATCAGCATTAATGACAATTTCACTCCTCTCCATCAGCCATATAGACATGACGACCGACCACCAACATTGGCACCGTCACCCATCATCTACCCATTCCCATCACACTATTCAGGACTTAGAAGCGTTCAGGATCCAATGACAAAAGCTAGTGATGTGAATTGACGAGTAACAGTTGCTTACTGTAGTTCCATTATATATGCGAACACGTTAACGCAATGTCTGCGGTGTTACAAAGCATCGCAATCGCAACAATTGAAAATGCTTCTTCGATGTCTGTCCTTTTCGTCCTTTGCCACTATGCCATTGCATGCACACACAAATATACCCGCCGCTAACACCGCCACTAGATAGAAGACTATACCTGCTATTGTCAGCTAGAATGCGATACCAGAAGGATTAAATTGTAATTTCACTAGCGTGCACCAAACAGGATTATAAATAGTAGAGCGAGAAGGGTTGAGTTCAAAATGTGGAAGCCAATGTATGCAATAGCGCGACTCGTTGGCACTGGGTCGGTAGGTGGTAAATCCATCGAATATAGTGAAATGAGGGCGCGAATGAGCACAATTGTCAATTTTAGATCAAATGGTTGGATAGTTCTGTGGTAAGCCATTGAGCAGAGCGACAGTGGTATTGTGTGATTTGCTTTTGATGTGTGTATGTGTGTTTGTTAGTTGACAATTTTTGTCAATTAAATTGATTCGCCATAAGATTAAATTCAAAAAAGGAATCTAAATGCAATTTTCCATCCATTGGAAAGTCAGAAAGTGCAAAACAATTTCAATTCAATTTCGAAAAATAAACAAAACTAAACAAAATAGATAGAGTCTGGCAAATTAATAGTCATTCATTATTGTGAAGGCTTTTTTTTTTCTCGGTAAAACAAAGAATAATTGTATGGGATTGTGAATTGTATTGTTTTTTAGTGTTGTGCGAACTCATAATTATTGATAGTTATGTGTGCATATATCAATCCATTAGGTGATTATATTTTATAGAAAAGCTGAACGATTAAATTACCTATTTGATATTATTAGTTAGGAAAATTGTTTTTAATGAGACTATAAAATATAGTTAATATTTAGTTGGAAAGTTATTTTAAAAACGTTTATCTCTGATTTTTGTTTTGAATTCCATGCTCGGGCGCCAATTTGTGATTAAGTGTGTTGATAATTTTATTTGAATGTAAGAGTTTGAAGAAAATATGTTGAGAGTTCAAAAATAAATATGTATGTTAAAGATTAAATAAATTATAGTGAAACATTTTATAGAATTGCATTTTGTGCAATTATTGCATATACGTACCTGCTTTTTTTGCTAAATCTGACTCTAAAAAATGCATTGAAAAAAATGTAGAGTTTTTATTGTTGTTTTATAGAGGTTGCAGGATATTTCAGCGTCCGTTTTAAATATTTCTTCAACTTGTGTGGAGTTATTCCGATAGTCTTCATTCTTTTGAAACAATGTCTACGTAATTCACATAATAAACGAACCGAAACTATCTAAAAGAACATTTCTCTAGAAGAATAGCTTGGACCCATAGTAATTCCTACAATGATTCTACTAAACAAAACAATGTCAATACTTACACGGCAAGTTAAGGATTCGTTAAAAAAAATAACTGTCTGTATATCTGTCTGCCTCTTTCTGAAGTAAAAGCATAAACCACAGAAACCACTTTTTTTTCAAATTTGGGTGCTTACCTAGAGAGTCGAAATTGAATTTTTTGTTAGGAACAAATTCTAGGTACGGTACTTCCCATGTAACTAAAATGGAAAAAATTGTTTTCTCTAAAACGACTCTAAACATTTTGACTAAAGAATACATTTTTACGGTCATACTTTTGAAATACAAAAAGTATTTTTTGAAAGGTTATTACCGTTTTTTTTATCTCTGCATTTTTCGTAAATCTTTTTACTTATTTGAAGAAATTTCTTTAAAAAAAAAAACGCTTAGTAAACGCAACTTAAAAAAAAATTAAGACAACATTTCAAAAACATCAATTTAAGAATAAAAAAAAAATTTTTCTTTGAAAATTCGACTTTTTCAGAACTCATAAATTATTTTTTTTTTTCAACGGCCAATCAATTATATTTTTGTTTTTTTTTTTAAACAGCTCCAACAATTTTCTTAAAAAAATCGAAAAATTCTTTACTATAAAAGAAACCAAATGTCATTTATTTCGTTTGGATGAAATTAGGTAGAAAAAAATATAAAAAATTAGTTTTCATAATTTTCAAATAAGCTTTTAATACTTGCTTAAATTTCTTTTGAAACTGATGCTTAAATTTAATTAAAAATTAAAAAAGCATTTGTCTATAGATTTTGTATAAAATTTTATGAGCCGATTTCGAGTAGGGGAGAGGGGGGCCAAATGTAACACTTTTTACTAAAACCGATGGTACTCCTACAAATTTGAAAATAAGTCAACCCAATCTTTTTTTAATAAAATAACCACATTTTAGCTGCAAGATCCATCACAAATTTTTTTCAAAACCTAACGGTAATGTTGAAAAATTAAGCTTCCAAAAAAATCGTGTTATTTCAACCTACCCCACATACGGGGTAAAGTGTAACACATACCGGGGTAGGTTGTACCAAGAACTTAAAATAAGAAAAAAATACCTTTATTTGTTTATATTTATTTATTTTAACTATTAAAAGTAAAAACAAACCTCAGTCATGAAATTTTGGTACAGATTTGAAAAAACAGGGATTAAATCCATTTGACTAAAGTCTTAAATTAAAATTAATTAAATTTATAAATTGTTTTATAAGCTTTATAAATTCAAGTGTTGGTTCAAATGTGTTTGCAATTCCAAAATGAATACAAATTCATTTACAATCATTCATATCCAGGTTTTTTGGTTATACTAGGTAAAAATTTTTATGTAGGTAAGATAAAAGTGGGGTAAGTCGAAAAAATCGTTACGTTGAGCGTTAAAGTGAATCTTTCTTCCCTGAAAGTTGAATAAATATGCTCCAAACCGAGCAAGGTTTGAACTCTGGTACTTATTCAAAAAATTAGTTTGCATTAGTTGATAACAAACAGCATTTGTTGTAATGCAAAATAAATAATAATAAAATAAACGAAAAATCACAATTCACGTGTAAAAAGTAAAATAAAGTCGAATGAATACAAATTAAAATTAATATTAATCTGAGTCACAGTTTATGCAAACATAAATACCTAATTGAACAGATCTATGGGTAGGTTTTTGCATGTTACAACTTGGCCCGGAAAAATGTTACAACCAGCCCCACCATGAAATTTTTTACACAAAATCAATTTGAACAAAAAGCGAAACTGATAGGTATAGACATAACATTTACACGCAATTAGAGCCAAAACACAAATGCATATAACAAAAAAACACTTAGCACTCTATCTTTTTCGGGTTAAGAGGTAGACCAAAAATAAAATTTAAAAAAAAAGTTACAAACATGCTTTTTTTGGGCACCACTAGTATAACTTCTCACCCTTTCATCTTATCTTCAACTGAAGAAAATGTGCTCGTAGATATGGAAAAATTCAGCATTTTTCTCCTTTACGCGTTTCTTAATATTGAAAGGAACATCGTTTTTTTAAGCTGTTAATTCTTACCCCTGTTACTTTTAGCCCCACTCTCCCCTAACTAAAATATATTTTAATTTTAAGAAAACCCAGCAACTTTATGTTTTCATTATCAGAAAAACAAAAAACTAATGAGTTAAAGCTCTGGTCTATAGGGTATTTAAAAAAAACAGTTGTTTTTATATTTGGCGGTAAATTGAATTCTCATAATTTATCAAAACGATACTTTTCCACAATCTTGCTTTTGTGAAACGGAGGCGGTATAAAGTTATTCTTTGTAATGCACTTTTGTATAGATTTGATTGCAAATTGTTGCTCTTCACAATCGATGTCGAAAAATTCAATATCAATATTAAAACAACATTTTTATCTAAAAATAAAATGTTCAAAAATCAAAATTTCTACAAAATTGATTATAGTTAAAAACCAATAGAAAAGTATATCTTGGTTCTTGTGGCTTAAAAAAGTTCAATCAATCAGTATTAGTTTATCCAAAAAAAGTCATAATTTAATTTATTTTGAACTTTAAGTTTGAATAACTTCTAATGGGTTTACTCTATGAAAAAATTTCTTAGAGATATTTTGTAGAGCGCTCAATTTACTATAAGAATAATATTACAGTTAATTTTTACAATGCCTTATTGTAAAGTTACAAAAATTAGAAAAAAATGATTTTTTTCTATGTTATTTATATGGAAAATAGAAAATTAGAAAAAGGCACCTCAGGTTCATTTGCTTCATATTTTCGAAAATATTGAGCCTGTTTTTTATTTGAAAAACTAAAGTTGCCCCAAAATTTCACAGCCTATTATTTACAGTATAATTTTTAATAGGTATTTTGCAAAGAAATGGAAATTTTTTTAACCAAAACAAATATATTCCTAGATGCGTGCCTACTATTATAATTGGTAAATGAGAAAGAAGCTTAAAATAAATGTTATTTTCTCTTTAAAAAAGTGCCTGGGCATCAAATTTTCCACCTCCATGATTAACTTTTAGCAAAACTTTTCTTTGCAAACACAACTACGAGTACTTTTCATTATTGTGGTAAGAAAATGGTTTTGAAAGATTTGAAAAAAGACTGGTTTTTAAACACTATTTTTGCAAAGCTGAAATCGGAATGATAAAAAGCTGTTCAGTTTCCTTGATTTTTTTCGCATTGTTGGAAAATGGAATGAAGCATAAATTCCGTTTAAATGATTATAAGCAGCTTAAAATGATGTCACAACAATTAGAATTCAATAATGCAATTTATAATTTGTGGCTGGATTTTTCATCCAAAAAACATGGGTGATGTGAATTTCCAAAAATCAAATCTTTTGAGTCGTTAACCAATTTAAAGCGGTTAAGGAAGTACCATAACGTACATAAAACTAAAAGGAGCAATTCTTAGAAAACAAAATAATCTTCCAGAGAACTAAAAAGCATATTAGTTACACCTATACAAAATATAAATGTTTATTTGCATAGTCTTGATATTAAAGTTTTAGTGTCTTGTGCATTTATCAAATCAGCTCATTTATTGTTCATCTCACATTATGTTTAGATAATAATTCCTGCAAAGATATTTATTCCGATAGGAAACTGTGCCAAAACCATTTCTGTCTCTTTTTGTTATTCAAAAAATACACCATGCCTTGCCTTGATGTCATTAAAACCAATAATCCCCATCTGATACTTCAAGATTTGAATTAGAGACTTCGGTAGAAAGTCTAAGATTCTGTTTGTGGAATCTCTAAAATGATAAGGTTGTTAAAAAAAGTCACATTCACCTATAAAAACTGAGATTGCAAATCGTGAGCAAAATACACGACCACTTCTTCAATTCCCATAATTACATATCCTCTCCATAAGCACCATTGAAATCCACAGCCCACAATGTTGTTATACTTTAACGTGTTTCTTTTTTTCATATTAAAAAATACAACATCCCTTCACGCATAAGCTATACCTACACCAAAAGAGAACTCCACCTGCCACACTGATGCGATCCATATACACTCCTCGTCCGTGCCCTTGGTGGTTTGTGTGCAATGAAAATTCTATCTATTGCGATAGGTAGGTAATTTCCGAATATTACGACAGCAATAAAACCGATTATGATACCGAATTATTATTCAATGACATTTGCGCCATATCCCCCCATGCCACCAGGACGACCATCATCCATATAAACACCGCATACCGGTGTGGCGGATATAATCTAACCATTCAACCTCTCTCGCCTCGCTCTCGCCCACCTAATAATCATACTGTGCTGCTGCTTTGCCCGCTTTATGCCTCGTTATACCTGATTTGGTCTCATTTCCTGGTTTAAATGATCGGGGAATTTATTGAATCAATTCCCCGGGGGCCTCGCCGACGGCTCCCGTCTGATAATTTTCCAAAAATAATGTTAATTTTAATTTTATGGTCATTGATTGAAATCAGCAAAATTATTGTTTGGTAAACTGGCTTAATATTAAATCACAAGGATGTCGCATATCGGCATCAGACTATAATATATGCCGGAGAGCCTGTATCTACAAAACAGTTTTTGGCAAATCGGTGTCGGAGTTAATATGAGTAAGCAAAGATATTTTATATTGTAATTTTTGTAATAATATATATAAAATATATATTAAAAATGGAAATTCTAGAATAATAATGAAGCTGAATATTGATGATTTTTTTTTTTTAATTTTTTTAAACCCGCAGGCGTAGAAAAAAGGAATAACAGAAATAAATAATACAGGTCCATCGATATTAAAATTTAAAGTTTTTTTTTTTAAATTAGGTATTTGAATTCGTTTTTCTAAGATAGCATTAATATTTTTAACTTAAGTAGGTACGTTAATTCACCGTGTAACACTCAAAATATACGCGGGTGGAGACCTATCAGGTTTTGTAGAGCTAGTCGCACTGATTACGAAACGGTATTTGAAAATCCACTAACACCCCCAAAATCTGGAGTTACGGGCAAAAAACGGTTTTCTTGACCTTCACCCATTGAAAAATTTGTAGCTTCGTCAATTTTTTACCCATTTTCGATTTTTTTTTCAACAATGTATTAAACATGTAACTCGGTTAAACCGCTTAGAATTTATAAGCTGTCAAAGTTCAAAAATTACATTTTTTTCGTCATTTGCCCAATTTCGGCATCAATTTAAAGTATATGTTTTCAAAACAACATGCTATTTAAAAAATATAGGTATTCTAAAACTATATCTATTTCCCAATCAATCGAGGTATTTTTTATGAAAATCACTTCAAAATTGGCTTCGATGTCAACCCAGATACAGAAATTTGAACTTTTAGGTATAGAACAAAAATATTGTTTCGGCACGTAGTAGGATAACTTGGGCGCCAGGATTTGATAACGGGTTTTTGTAGAGGAGCTCAATACAAACATTTTTACTTGCGATATAGGTACTATATATCAAGTTATGTATTCGTACAAAAAAAAAAAGTTGAGATAACATTTTTCCATAACATTACGATGGTAGAGAATGCCAAAAAAGTGGGTCCCGGAAGTCCGTCTGTCTGTCTGTCTGTCAGTCTGTCAGTCTGTCAGTCTGTCAGTCTGTCAGTCTGTCAGTCTGTCAGTCTGTCAGTCTGTCAGTCTGTCAGTCTGTCAGTCTGTCAGTCTGTCAGTCTGTCAGTCTGTCAGTCTGTCAGTCTGTCAGTCTGTCAGTCTGTCAGTCTGTCAGTCTGTCAGTCTGTCAGTCTGTCAGTCTGTCAGTCTGTCTGTCTCTCTGTATAAGGAGCTACAGCCTAAACGGATCGACCGATTAATGTCAAACTTGGTGTGTAGCGTTATTTGGCGACTCTCCAGAGGGGTTTTTGGAATTAATTTTTTTGGACCAAAAATAACGGTACTTGTCATATACCGATTTTAGTAAAGTTGAAATTGCTCAAAAACAGCTCCAACGATTTTGTTTAAAAAATTCAAATGTAAGTTTTAAGACAAGGTCTATCTTTCAATAAAAAAAAATTTAATTTTGAAAATCATTATTAACGGTACCTGCCATAGAACCGTTTTTTTTAAATCCGATTATCTCCGAAAGTGCTTATTCTATTTCAACGAAACTTTTTGTGATGAAGAATTTATATAATTTAAATATAAGCCAAAAGCAAAATTTTGAAAAAAATACTTTTTGGATTTTTAAAAAAATTTTGAAAGTTTTTTTTTGAAAAATCCAATTTTCGAAAACGGGACATTAAATTTTTTTGAAATTTTGTGTTTAGATGTTGATCAGTGATTTCTACAAAATGGCATACCAATTTTATTTTAAAACTTTTTTTCCAAGAAATTATTTATAAAAAATTAGTTTTTTAAAAAACGGCTCTAACGATTTTGAAATTTTTTTTTTCTAAAAATGCATGTTAGTATATCAGTGAAAACTGCATACTTGTTTTGGGGGGCAATTTGATTTCAGATTTTATATTATTTTTTTAAAAAACGAATTTCCTTTTTTTTTTTTCTTTCCCATATATTTAGATTTTCCAAATTTCTATATAAAAAGACTTTAAAATTTAAGCAACTTGAACTCTAAGAGCAAGTACGTGCGACCCCAGTCGTGCAATTTATTTTCTTTGGGAGTGGGGTCTATCTCTCCCCATTTAGGTGGGAGGGGCATTTTTCTAAAAAAAAATTATCAAAATAAAAAAAAATTATTAAAAAACAACGGCAACACTTATAGTAATAAATTATACCAATTCCGAAAGGCAAAATTGTACATTTGATTCTAATTTTTAAATCAATATAATATAACCAATAGTTTTTGAAATATGTAATCGATTTCAAAGTTAAAAATAGGCGAAAAAAATGTTTTAAACTTATTTTCATTGGCTTTTTTTTATCTCATTGGCTCCAATATCACTTAACAACTTAAGGCACTCTATGTAAAAATATAATGACCACGGCTATATAAAGGGGAAATAATTATTTCAAGATCTTAGCCTCAGATCTTACTTAACTTACATTACAATGATGGTGAATTCCAATAAGTGATTTTAGTTATACTGTCGGTTTGTGAGTCGATTAAGCCGTTCCTTCGTCTATTAGTCGATGTGTACACTGAGCTAGAACCTAAACTGATTGATTAATTTAATTAAAATATGTTACAGATGATTTTTTGTTTTGTATTTCCACCAAAACGAAGGTCCTCATATAACGGTTTGGAAATAAATTGCGGATTTCTCGGAAACGGCTTCAAAGATGTCAGTTTTATTTAGAACACGTAATACTCTATGTGATTTTTACAAAACTACGTTTTTAATTTTTCTCGAAAAATTTGTATAGATACCTAACGAAAATATGGCATTGCCGTTTTTAAACAAACAAAAATTGTTTTTCCCTTACCTATGTCTCATAATGGAATCAACTACCTAATTATTTAATCCAAATTTATAGAAAAATATTTCTTTAGTATCGTAGTGATTTGAAACAAGATGAAACGAAAACGCGACACGAACATTCAACTTGTTATAACTTTTTTGTTTTAATAGATAGATGAATGAAATTTGTACTATAGATAGGTAGGTAATTAAATAAACTATAAATGTACAAAATTTCAATTAATTTCATATTAAAAATTCTGAGATAACTGTCAAAAGATGTTCTTTTTCTACACACGTTGTATCTTTTGATCTAGTGCACATACAAATGATTTAACTTTAATACGCATGCTGATTACATAACCTTTCATTTGATATATCACAATTAACTGTACGAGCTCTACAAGTTAAGCTATGATTACACGGTCAACGAAATCGGTCAACGCGTTGACTTCCTGACGTCAAGAAAAAATCCATATTCTCTCTGTCATCTCACCGTCAACGTTCACAGTGTCAACGCATAAAACATTGACTATCACACGATTGACACTATTGCGTCAATGTTGTCCTAAATTACGTTGACGCGCAGGTGTGTCAACGTGACGTTTACTTAGCAGTGTCAACGCGTTGACTCGCAAAACTGTTGATCACACTGTTTGACACAAAGCAAAAATTTAAATTTTCCAAAAATATTTTGTAAAAAAAAAAGCGAAGAAAATGAGATTTGAAAAAAGCTCTCATAGAAAAATTAAACGGAAATATGTTTGACATTGTTGCATTGCAATGTAAATATTTCGAGATATACGCAATGCACTTTTAAGATAAAAGTCTTAAATGAATTCTAATAAGATTGTTGAACGAATACAAATTTAAAATTACTAAATTTGTGTCGAAAAATTAGAAAAAAAAAATAAAAAAGTTTCCACATTTGATTTTTAAAAAATCGAAAAAAAAATCAACATGGCCACCTTCAAACGCTTATACCATAGGAACGCCGCACCCAATGTTAATGGTTATGGTCTTAAAATTTAGCCTAGAATATATAAATGGTTTTTGGTTTTTTGTCAAAAAAATTTTTTTTGCATCCAACATGGATGCCACGGCCATACCAAA
The DNA here is from genome assembly GCF_945859705.1 of Episyrphus balteatus. Classification (NCBI taxonomy): domain Eukaryota; kingdom Metazoa; phylum Arthropoda; class Insecta; order Diptera; family Syrphidae; genus Episyrphus; species Episyrphus balteatus. The sequence continues at coordinate 27,662,253 of NC_079136.1, read as the reverse complement.
AAGTTTTTTTGTAAAAAAAAAACAAAAAATGAAATGAGAACCCCCCTCTCTCCAAAACGGTACACCATTCAAATAATCGTCCTACAAAAAATTTTCCCAATTCAACTTTCATCATATTTCTATACAAAAAACAATGTCATTCTAAAACGATGACACGGTATTAAATTCTGCCGCGTCATCGCTGGGACAGGGTCATTGCGATGACACCCAGTCCTAAAACCCTGTCAACGCGTCCCAATGGCATTGACAGAGAGATTACACGGTCATCGAAAATAGTCAATGCGTTGACCCAAATATGTGAGTCAACGCGAGTGTCATCGTACCCGTCAACGCAATGACAGCAGTTTTCGTTGACGATCACACGACGTGACACTCTTGGGACAGATTGTGACGTCATTTTTACGTCAGAGAGTCAACGCGTTGACCGATTTCGTTGACCGTGTAATCATAGCTTTACACAATATTAAATTGAAAAACTTGAAAAATACCTCAAAAGTCAAAACACCTGTGGAGATCTGTTGACGATAACCAGTGTAGGAAGTACCGTAATCTCAGCTTGAAATTTCTACATAGTTGGCCTTAAAAAATTCTTGTTGAAGTTATACTTCTTATGGGAGGGTGGGTATGAAAATTTACTTTTTGACAAGAATGTCAAAGGGATTATGACGCGATCACCCTGGGTAGCAGGGCTGTCGTTTCACCTTTAGAGTAGGCAGTACTTTAGTATTTAAAAATGGAGTACGCCGCAGTACGGCAAACATAAAACACACAACACGTTGCAAGTTACATGTTTCATGTGGCAAGTTGCATGTGGCAAGTTGCATGTGGCAAGTTGTATGTGGCAAGTTGCGTTTGGCAAGTTGCATGTGGCAAGCAGCATGTGGCAAGTTGCGTGTGGCAAGTTGCATTTCAGCTGAGCTGAAAGTGAGCGCCCCCAACTTCCAACGCCTATATCTCGGAATTTTGAAGAAAATATAAAAAATTTTTTTTGATGCCAAAAGGTAGCGGGGACTCTAACCTACATTTGGGTACAACTCCCATCCCTGTAGGTGCACGCGTTTTCAAACCGGGAGAACTTAAAAGTAAAAAAAAAATAGGCACGATTCTGAAAAAATAGGCATGATGTGGCGGGTTAACATGGAAGGCGATTTTTTAAAAATCTGACAATGTGCAAAGCGTAAGCCCATGACACAAGCTATCATTTGGCATCACTCCCAAAAATTGCTCCCAAGCGGTTTAGCTTCCAGGAGCGTTCAAAGAATGGAGGATTTTTCGAAAAAAAAATTACCCCAACTTTCAAACGCGATTTTCTCGGAATTTTGAAAAAAAACTCGAAAAACCGGATTATACCACTATCGAGTAGCTAAGAATATAAGCTATCATATGGAACCACTCCCATATCTCTAGGTCAAAGCGTTCAGCTCCCAGAAGCTTTTTCGCGCCCCCAACTTCCAACGCCTATATCGCGGAATTTTGAAGAAAATGAAAATAAAATTTTTGATGCCAAAAGGTAGCGGGGACTCTAACCTACATTTGGGTACAACTAACATCCCTGTAGGTCCACACGTTCTCAAACCGGGAGAACTTAAAAGTAAAAAAAAAAATAGGCACGATTCTGAAAAAAAAGGCATGATGTGGCGGTTTAACATGGAAGGCGATTTTTTAAAAATCTGATAATGTGCAAAGCGTAGGCCCATGACACAAGCTATCGTTTGGCATCACTCCCAAAAATTGCTCTCAAGCGGTTAAGCTTCCAGGACTGTTCAAAGATTCGGGGATTTTTCGAAAAAAAAATTACCCCAACTTTCAAACGCGATTTTCTCGGAATTTTGAAAAAAAGTACAAAAACCGGATTGTGTTTTTATGATAAAAAAAGAAATATTTTACAAAAAAAAATAGGAATATATTTACTATTAAAAAAACCAAGAAAAAAGATCACGAAAAATTATCTGTTTTATTTATAAAAATATCCATGTGCTAAAATAATTCCATTAATAACTAGAACCAAACATCTTAAGCTATGGTGTTTTATAAAAGTTTAAAATATCTTCATATTTCATTATACTTTCCAAATAAAAATCAATTGTATCCTCTCACCCATCACAGCTCAGCTCAGCTCACTTTACCTTAGCTCACCCAACAGCTCAGCTCTGCTCACCGACAGCTCAGTTCACCCAACAGCTCAGCTCAACCATCAGCTCAGCTCATAGGTACATAGCTCAAAAGTGAGCTAGCTCAAAATTTGAGCTGAGCTGTGAGTTGAGCTCAGCTCACTTTTGAGCTTTGTAGCAACCCTGCAAGTTCCATATTGCTACTACTAGTGCTGAAGCAAACACAATTCTCATAAAATTACCACATCGCACATTTTATGCGCAATTCATTTACTTTCGTTAACCATATACCGTACGTTCTGAACAGCCCAACATGAGTAAATTTCACAGAATAAATTGAAAACTACATGGACGCAAGGAAGATGAAAAAATTAATTTATTGTTCACTTGATAAAAATGTAAAAAAACTAAGTGTGGATTAATTACTTAATAATAGAAATTAAAAATATCAAATGAAATTCATTTACATATACTGAATGAGAAGTATAACTTCAGTCGCGTGTACATGTGTACACACATTTTTTTTTTTTTTCTAGGCATGGTAGAAATATGATTCATACGTCATATAAAAGGTGCGAAATAACCTTTCAGATGATATAAAATTTACTATAGGATGCATTTAAAAAAATATATTTAATGGTGTTAAAAGACAAGATTGATTTTTTTGCTTTTTTGATGAAAAGTGATTTGGTTTGAAAAAATAAGCACTTTTTGTAGATGTTGTATAGACATGGACGATATAGCTAAATATTTGCTGTCGTGAGTCGGGGTGTACAAAGTCGTGTTGTCCTGTGTCGGGCTCTCTTAACACTGGAAAAATGTTAATTTTTGATGGTTTCGTATCTTAAAGTCACATAAATCAAAGTAGTTCAACTTTGAATCAATGACGTTTCAACTTAAATTTATTTTTTCCCTCAGTGTATATGCTTTATCTGCCTAATGAGTAAGAGATTAGAGCAATTCAGATTTAAAAAAAATGTTAAAAAAAAAAAACAATTTGATCAAATTCTGGTTTAAACAAAAGAGCTGAGCACCGAACTTTATTTTTATTTAAATTCTTATTATTAAATGCTTGCGAAAGGTAAAACAATGAAAACAATTTTACTCTCTTTTCACCTTATTTTTATCATATTTAACAGTTTAATTTCTATTCTAACAGCAAACAATGTGAAATGTGATTAATTAATAGAAAATGAGAAATTCTTTATTTGAAATCAGTTAGTTTAAAATTTTAGCGTTTTTTTTTTTCATTTTCAATTTTTATTAATTGCTTATTTCAAAAGCCAGAAACAGCAAATTTTTGTCAAAAACAATATAATGAAAATAAAATATTTTCTGAAAAATTGAAAATACAAAAAAAAAAAAACAAATAAATAAAAAAACAATGCACTTTCCATCAATTTACAAATCACATTTGCTATGAAATCGATTAAACTTCATCCGCAGAAAAATAATAGCAAAATAGCACCAGCAACAACCAACCAACCAACCAACCAACATAACAACAGGACAAAAGCATATTCCCTGAACCTCTCCACAAAATGTCATGTTAAATTGCCTCGGAGTGCATATGTCGTACGCGAAAATTGTGAATTCGCAGCATTCGTTTGGGAAAATAATCGAAAATTAACAAAAAGCAATCGAAGGAGAAACGTTTTCTATTATTTCCCTTCCATGAACCATGACACCAATCAATTTTTTAACCCACTCCTGCTAGCTGCCACTCCAGTCACAGTATAGTATTCACCTATATGATCCACACACCCTCAATAACCCCTTACTCAGTTGAGCTCTATTAACAAATTGCTTCGATGACAATTGCATAACAAGAGTTTTTCGTTGGATGCACACACAGCAACGAGTATCAAACGCAGAGAGTACACACGTGTGTCGTTTGCATCCGAATGCACCTGCTGCTGCAAATCAAAATCGGAATTACACATTATAGATAACTTTGCGCGCCACCACACACTGACACCCGAACGCGAGCAAGTTCTGGTCTAGCGGAGGAGGGCGGGAAAGGGTGAATTGAGAATAGTGTCAAACGGGACGATGAAAAGGGGCACGACACACGGGTACGGGATATGAGCAAAGTCAAAGCCAAATAAAACGTATCCTTTTAGCCATTGAGTGGGTGTGTGTGTGAGTGTGTGTGGTTGGTGCGATAACCGCAAACACTGAACATGCCTCTGCCATCATTATCAACAATATCCTTGTCGATGACATTAGTCCGTCTGTGCTCGTCGTTGCATACCTGCGGTTAGAACGATTTCGCAATGCAAATAAAAAGGTTTTGTTGATTTAGTGGGACTGGCAAGAGGCAGGAGAGAGACCTCTGTGTGGACCACCCACATAGACCCACCTCCACTTTTCTATCTGTGTGCTTATGAAGCAAAAAAAAAAAGGTAGGGTGGGTGTAGAAAAAAAAATAAAATCCAGGCGACATAAAATGGTAGAAATGGTTTTACACAAACTGCATTGGGTGGCACGGTAAATATCCAATTGAAGGATGAAAAATCTTGTTTGCCGACGCGTCACTGTGAAAGCGACGACGACGACGCCTCTAATGTCATTATATCGTAACCTGAGCCAGTATTTGCATTCGATAAAAGTGATTGGGGACGATTACGTGGGTGAATGGTTTGGATTTTTTTGTAAGGTTACACTTTTTTTTTTCTTTTTTTTTTGTAACTTGTCCTGAAATATAACGACAAAAAGAAATAAACGAATAAAAAGTCGGTCGAGGTTACAAGAAAAACGAAAAAAAGTTTAACTCATCACAGTTCTGTTTTCGATTGATTACTAAATCTGCATAATGTATGAAGACTGCAGATAGGATGTTCTTAAAAAAAAGGATACTCTAGATTTTTTTTATTTCAAGGAGGATCTGAATTTTGGTTTAGATATATCCAAGTCAGGGTAAGTTGATTTCCCAGAAAAAAAAATAATTAACTTGATTATTTAAGAGGTAGCTTAACAGTCTACAATGAGTTCGAAAGGACCTAACGAACTTGAAAAGTATAGAATCAAAATTGTTTGTTTGTTTGTTTTGTGCACCAAAACTGAAGTTTAATTTTCAGCTGTCACTCAAAAATTTGAGCATAATGAAATAAAAACAATATGGTAACTTTTTTTTTCAACTGACTTCACAGACAACAATGTATATTTTGGCATTTCATTCATTTTTGCAATCGAACTTGGATCGTTCAAAAAAGTTTATACTTCAACAAAAGCAGAGAAAATATAAAGTTAAGTTCAACGTTTTCAAGCATAAAAAAGTACTCGTCAAAGAACTTTTCTCATTTTCTTTTTTTATTTTTAAGATTATCTCTGTGATAAAACAATCATTTTCCATAAGTTTGTTTCTTTTATTTGTGATTCGTGTTAAATTAACATTTCATACATCTGAAGTCACTCGCGAAGGTTCTCCCTCATCCTCTGGTAAGGATTTTCACCCCCATGCCACCCTTATTTGAACAACTTAATCATAAACTCAACACGCAACAGTCAATGTAAGAGCGACTGACGACGCGACCCGTCGTATGAAAGCAAAAAAAAAACAAGGACGACAACCGATCTACTAAAATCCCCCCCCCCCCCCAAAAAAAATGGTTTCGAATAAATCAGAAGCGAACTGTCACCATTAGTGCCATCATTGTGCGTTAAACTGGACCAGAATTACCACCATTTGTTCACACTCCTCTTTTGCTTTTTGAAAAAAACTTTGTCAATGAGCACAAAACTTTTCATCTGAATCTTCAAATCTTTACAAAAACAACAAAAACAAAACGTAAACCAAAAAAAAAAAAAAAAAAATAAGGAAAAGATTCCACTGGGAGTAAAAAAAAGGGGAAGAATAAAAAAAAAAACTGTAAATTTATTTGAAAATTTATTAGAAATGCAAATTGGCAGCTACAAGACGCTCCTCATCGTCTTCTTTTGGTCGTCATTTTGTAGGACTCAGGGCTCACAGGGACCACACCGCCAGGACATCCCAGTATAGACTGCCTCCTGCTGCCTGTCTCAATCGATTTGCAGTGTGCGGTGGCGGCTAACTTCATATTTAGGCAGTATAACAGTAAAAGAGTGATGAAAAAGTTTTTCAATTTAGCTGGGATTTTTCCCCAGTTTATGCCCAAGTCGTGCAGAAAATCTTTAAAGTGAATAACATCTCTCTTTAAGGATATAAGTATTATATACTTTTACCTTCTACCTTAACTTGTCCTTTTTTTTCTCTGTTTTTGATTTGCGTTTCTTCGTTTTCTTTTTATTTTCAGTTTATTTTTTTTTTTTCTGGTATATTTTCATTTGAGTTTTCCTTTCGTTTTCGAGTAGCGTTTTATTTATCGCACAAGCATGCTATGGTTATAAGGACAGGAAATTTGGGTTTTGAAAAGTTGAGCAGACATATGAATTATTATGAAAGCTATTTACAACAACTATACTTCGTTTAGAATTACACACACACACAAATACACACAGACGTAGAAGAATGACATCGTTTATTTGATCGCTTTGGAAACACTTGTAATACGTGGAAATCACGCAAACATCATAAATATAGGCTCTTTTAAGGAATCAAATGTTTTTTTTTTTTTTCTTGTTTAGTTCTTTTTTTATTTTGGTCTTTTGATGTTTTTATAGGATTTTTCTCAAGTTGAAAGAAATAAATTCAATGTTTAATTTAATTTAAGTAATTTTATTTAAGGTTTAAATCTTGAATGAAGTTGGAATTTGAAATGTTAAAGGCTCTTTATATACCTAAAAATTATTGATTTTAATATTGACCGTCCGTTAAAGTTATAGGTAGTGGAGAGTGGGGCTAAATGTAACAGGGGTAAGAATTAACAGCTAAAAAAAAACGATGTTCCTTTCAATATTAAGAAACGCGTAAAGGAGAAAAATGCTCAATTTTTGCAAATCTACCGGTACATTTTCTTCAGATGAAGATTAGACGACAGGGTGAGAAGTTACACTAGTGGTGCCCAAAAAATGCATGTTTGTAACTTTTTGTTTTAATTTTATTTTTGGTCTACCTCTTTACCCGAAAAAGATAGAGTGCTAAGTGTTTTTTTGTTATATGCAACCGTCTTTTGGCTCAAATTGCGTGTATATGTTATGTCTATATCAGTTTCGCTTTTTTTTTTTAAATTGATTTTATGTGCCAAATTTCATGATGGGGCTAGTTGTAACATTTTTCAGGGGCAAGTTGTACCATGTAAAAACCTACCTATACTGAAAAATTGTTTACCTAATATAATTAACAACCCTGAATATGAATGCTTGTAATTGAATTTTTATTTATTTTGAAATTGGAAACACATTTTTGAACCACCACTTGAATTCATAAAGCTTATAAAACAATTTATGAATTCGAATAACTTTTATTTAAGACTACTGTCAAATTTTCTCTGGAAATCTTGGATTTGCTCCACTTTTTACAAATTTGCACCAAAATTTCATGACTGAGGTTTTTTTTTATTGTTATTAATTAAAAATAAATAAATATAAACAAATAAAGGTATTTTTCTCTTATTTTTAGTTCTTGGTACAACCTACCCCGGTATGTGTTACATTTTGCCCCGTATGTGGGGTAAGTTGAAACAACACGATTTTTTTTTTTTGGAAGCTTTATTTTTCAACATTACAGTTACCTATGTTTTGCTTAATTTTTATGATGGATCTTGGAGCTAAAACATGGGTCTTTAATTTAAAAAAAGGTCTGGTTGACCCACTTTCAAATTTGTAGGAGAACCATCGATTTTAGAAAAAAGTGTTACATTTGGCCCCACTCTCCCCTACGTTGGTACATTTTTCCGGGTTGATTTCAGATTAATAATTAAAGTTGTAGGTACCTAAATATTTACATAGATTATTAAAACTTGTATAAATATTATGATGTTAAAGTTTTTTTTTTTTTTTTTTTTAAGTGAAAACTTCTTTAGTATCGTAGTGATTTGAAACAAGATGAAACGAAATCGCGACACGAACATTCAACTTGTTATAACTTTTTTCTTTTTTAAAGATAGATGAATGAAATTTGTACTGTAGATAGGCAATTATAATAAACTATAAATGTACAAAATTTCAATTAATTTCATATCCAAAATTCTGAGATAACGGTAATAAGATGTTCTTTTTCTACACACGTTGTATCTTTTGATATAATGCACATACAAATTTGATTTAACTTTAATACGCATGCTGATAACATAACCTTTCATTTGATATATCACAATTAACTGTACGAGCTCTACAAGTTACAAAATCTTATATTGAAAAACTTAAATACCTCAAAACCGTACCGTAATCTCAGCTTGAAATTTCGACATAGTTGGCTTTAAAAAATTCTTTTTTTTTTCTAGGCATGGTAAAAATATGATTCATACGTCATATAAAAGGTATTTCACCTTTTAAAAAAATATATTTAATGGTGTTAAAAGAGAAAAAAGATTGATTTTTTTGCTTTTTTGATGAAAAGTGATTTGGTTTGAAAAAATAAGCTCTTTTTGTAGATGTTGTATAGACATGGACGATATAAATATTTTGAGCTGAAATAATAAGCTTTCAGATGATATAAAATTAATATAGGTTGTCATATAAAAAACATGTATTTAAAGGAGATAGAATAAAAAATAGGTAGATTTTTTCTTTTTTTTTGCAAGAAAATTTTTTTTTAATGTTTCACTTCTACCACCTGTGAATTGTACACATGACTTTTTTTTTAATAGTGTTGATTAATTATGAAAATCTTAAGTTTGAATATTCGGTGATAAGAAGGGCTGGAAAAGTGTTTCAAATCCAAAAGTGCTCAAAAGTACTGGATTTTAGCATTTCGGGATTCTGGGTTTTGGTGATTTTGGGTTTTTCTTAATTTTCAAATTTTAAGAGCTCTTTCGGATTTTATGGATTTTGGGTTTTCTGGAGTTTGGATTTTTAAGATTTTGACCCCAACAGAAAAAAAATTAGTGTAGACCTAAGCAAAAAAAAAAACACTTGAAGTTATATCCGCTTGAGCTTTGGTCCAAATTTCTCGATGTCACCGAATCGAAATGGTCTGATTGCTGTAGCTTTCTAGGTTATATTCACATCCCGGTACAGCAATAATAATGTAATATTATTTATAGAATGATTTTTTCCAAAATCAGTTGGGTGTTCTGGAAATCAGGTTGGCACTGACAAAAGTGACACCTAGTGAATGGTAATAGGCAAATTTTGTTACACGGCGCGGCGGTAGCCATTGGGTTCTAGTCCAAACGGATTTTATTGGTTTTGTAATATTATATTATGCTTTCAAAATTGAAATTGATTTCTAATTTTCAAAAATCATTTTCTCAGAAATGTTTGATTTTTTATTATTCAAGTTGGCTTCAAAATTGCGTATCAAAATGTATAAGGATGACGAAAATCGTCATCGTCGAAAAAAATTGTTTGAATTGAAAGAAATTATTTAAAACCCAAAAATATAAATACCACTAAAACGTTTTGATTGAAGAATTCTTGGTATATATTCCTAAAATAATATATGTACTAATTTTGAACTAAACATACAATTTTCTAACTGTATACGACACTTTATGTTTTTGTTTTCTAAAAATAACAATATACTCTATCTACAAATAAATTAAAGGCCATCAGCAGCAGTAAACATTCGTGTATAATGTATGCATATTTGTGTCAAATGTTGTTTATTTCGAACATAATAAACAAAATATTATTTATGTACCTATGCAATGTTGCCTAAAAACACAAAACGTTAGTGCTGCTAATTTATTATTCAAAATGAATAGAAAAGCATCACTCAGTCACTCTATAGCTATATTCTAGTGCGATTTGAAATAATAAATATTTTCTCAGAAATATTCTATCATGAGAATAATATGCTGACGATGTCAATCAGTTGTAGTTTAGAGTTGTTTTTTTTGTTTTTGTTTTTGTTTTATCTACCAATAACCAATCAGCGTATAAATTCCAATACCTGCATCTGCATCTGGTTCATATGGATAAATAAACAAAAGGGTGTGTAGGTGGTTGCAGAAATTGGTGCGGCGGCGGATGGTGTTGGCGTTGGCATTGGCGTTAATCAATGGAAAGCAAATATTTCGCAAACATTTCAGAATAGACAATTCATTTCACTATTAATTTGTATTTTCACATTCAGCGAGATGTCATTGGCATCACTGCAACGTGTGCAACTGCCACACCCGTTTGAATAAAACAATTGTGTGATGTTTAAGTGCTCGCAGAAGCTATATTTTCGGTTATTTCACATAACTGTATTCAGGACAGGGGTGCATTGATTTTTGAATTAGTTGTTTGTGAGGTCTCTAGAATTGAAACTTGCAAAAAGGAGTTAGTATCAACAATATACAAATTGTCTAATATTTTAGATGCAAAAAATATTTTTTATGCGAAAATCCTACCTCAACCTTAGGAAAATAAAAGGTATTATAGATTAAAATTTATAAAGCGCCTCAATTTTCATCTCGCTTTGTCCCACATGCAAGCTAGGTCCTGACTGGTCATCAATGTTCAGTAGATTAGATCATTTTATTTTGCCGTTGAATTCTTGTGTCAAAAAGGTTGTCGGCTTCACCCTACACTCTAACGGCTAGTTCGTAGAGTGTTAATTTGAGTGTCTTAAATAAAGAACCATTTGTTTTTAAAACGAAATATTCTTAGAAAATTTTTAAATGAAAACTTTTAAACCCATGTTTTTTAAGGTAACGTATAGTAAGAATTTCTAATAAAGTCAATACGATTGCTCTAAGAAAAGTTATTTCCGATTAAAAACAAGGGTGCTTGTTTTTTGACCTCAACAGGTAAAATATAACCGAAACCCATGTGAAAAACATGCTACACTGACAAAATTTGGGATGAAGGTTAAAGATGAAACAGGGACAAGGGATTTATAAAGTTTTTAAAAATATTTTGGGTGAAAGGGTGTTTTTTTGATAGGTTAAGTTGTGTGTGAGAAAGGTATCATAACAGCTAACTTATATTTTATTAATTTTTAAAACTTGGTGAAATAGTTTTGGTTGGTATAAGAATTAAGAATCTATAAAAAGTAAAAAATTATTTTGAGTGAAAGGGTGTTTTTTTAGAAATGATGAAATTCGGAATTAGTACCACAAAAACTGGGAAAAATTGTTACACCAATGAAAATTGGTAAAAATGTTTCATTTATAACAGAAAGCAAGAACTCAAAAAGTCTATACAAATATTTTAGGTTAAAGGGTGTTTTTTTTTTTTGGGAAATAGGGAAAAATCCGCGATAAGTCCGATAAAATCAATGGTATAAATGGTACCCTTATGAAATTCATTAAATATGTTCTCTTTCCCATTTGAACTATGTACGAATAATGTAAGTCTATAAATTTTTTTTTTATGTGAAAGGGTGTTTTTTTTAGAAGTAAAGAAAATATGGGTTTATTTGAAAAAATGTGTATTACAAGAGTAATATTAGTGGTACCTTATTGAAATTTAGCAATTATGTTACTTTTAAGGTAAGAAACAAGAATATAAAGTGTCTACAAAAATATCATGGTTATTAGGGTGTTTTTTTGAGTGAAAACAAAAATGATGGGTCACCCTAATGAAATTTGGTAAAAACATTGATTTTGGGATAGAAAGCAAGAATAAAGAGTTTTCATAAAAAAAAAAAATTGTTCCACTCATGAAACTTGGCAAAAAGTTTGCTTTTGGGATACGAACCAAGTACAAAAAAAGTCTATAAAAAAAAGTTGGGTGAAAGGGTGTTTTTTTTTGAAGAGACAGTAAAATCTGCAATTGGTCCCAAAAAGCCAATGATTCGCGTTAAACGTGTAAGAACTTATTGATAAATGTTTAATTTGTCATCAAACCATAAATAAAATGATCCATTGGCTTTTTGGGACCAATTACAGATTTAACTGTCTCTTCGAAAAAAAACACCCTTTCACCCAACTTTTTTTTATAGACTTTTTTTGTACTTGGTTCGTATCCCAAAAGCAAACTTTTTGCCAAGTTTCATGAGTGGAACAATTTTTTTTTTTATTTCTTGATTTTATGTACTATTTTACCTGTACTAGAAATAAATACTTACACACCCAGAATGTAAGAATCTTTTCATAATTTATATTTTTATACATACTCTCTTAAATTTAATAAATTAATACTTTAACTTTATAATACAGTAAAATAAGGAGAAAAAAGGGGTAAATCTCGGAATGAATGTTAGTAGAAATTTTTTTTGCTCAATATCTTCCTTTTACCATTCTATAACATATCTCAAAAGTCTAGAAAAATCTCATGTCCACTTGTCGCGATTTCAAGGTCAAATCGCGAAATGGAGATTTTCAAAATTACCTAGCAAAAATAGGCTATGGTAGTATATACACATATGATACATGATTTCAAGGTATTTTTTAATGTTGATTCCAAAAAATCTAAAATCAAGACAATCTGACGTCTCTGGAAAAAGTTATACCTGTTTTTCATCTGTCAACTCATATTAATATAACAGTTGCAAACTTACTGCCGAAAAACCCTTAAAAGTTATGGTAGATGAACCAAATTTTGCACGAAGATTTTAGAATCCATCATTATTAAAAATCAAAACAATCCATTACAAAAAATATATATACCTACGAAATAATGGTATTTTTTGATGGAGGGGCAAATTTTAGGATATGCACTAAAGAAGATTCTTGTTCATCTTAGGAATAAGTGCTAATAGGCTAATTTTTTCATTTTAATCTTTGTTTGGATATTCTTTAACTACCCTCAAAAATCTAAAAAAATCTCATGTCCGCAAGTCCTAATTTTCTTGGTTTGAAGATAAGGTGCAGATTTGAAAAAATTGAAAAACTACTCTTCAGATATTTGTGTCAGATCAACATGAATAAGGTACATTACTTTTCAGGGATGGTCATATTGATTTGTTTGTGGGTTTTGTTGGAATCAGCGTTAAAAAATACCTTGAAATGATATGGGTTATGTTGGTATACATATAAGAATCTAAAGTTTTCTTATTATTTTTTTTAAATCTGCACCTAACTTAGTTTAACCTAGAAAATAAGAACATGCGGTCATGAGACTTTTTAGATTTTTGACATAAGTTATAGAATATCCAAACAAAGATAGAAACAAAAAATTAGCCTATTAGCACTAATTCCAAGATTGTACCAGGATGTTTTTTAGTGCACATCCCAAAATTTCCCCTTTTCTCAAAAAATTTCATTTTGTCATAGATATAAATGTTTTTTTGCATTGCATTGTTTTGATTCTTAATGATAATGGATATGAAAACCCTCATGCAAAATATGATTCCGCTACCATTACTTTTAAGGGTTTTTCGGTAGTAAGTTAGCAACTGTTATAATAATATGGGTTGAAAGATGAAAAACAGGTATAACTTTTTTCAGAGACGTCAGATTGTCTTAATTTTAGATTTTTTGGAATCAGCATTAAAAAATACTTTGAAATCATGTATCATATGTGTATATAATACCATAGCCTATTTTTGCTAATTTTAAAAATCTAAATTTCGCGATTTGACCTTGAAATCGCAACAAGCGGACATGAGATTTTTCTAGACTTTTGAGTTATGTTATAGAATGGCAAAAGGAAGATATTGAGCAAAAAAAATTTCTACTAACATTCATTCCGAGGTTAAATCCTTATTTGACTGGATTATTTAAAGAAATATGAATTTCGAACTTAAAAAATATGAACAGGTTACATGTTCATTATTTTTCGATAAATGAAAAAATACATACATTTTAAGAAAAAATACTTAAAAACACAAAATTTATGAATTTTGTACAAATTTAATTTTGAAAAAAAGATTTTTTCACTTTTTCGGCACAAAAATGTAAATTCTAAAAAAATATTTTAATATTTTTTTGAAGAATGACGTTATAATAAAAGTATGTTCAGATTCATTTAAACATTTAAAAAAATGTTCTTTCAAATTGGGACTAAAAGTTTATGAATTTATTCATAAGCCTGTGTATTCGTTCCTAAAAAAAAAATACTCATATAATCCAGTCAAATAAGGGTTTCAACTCGGAATGAATGGTAATAGAAATTTTTTTTGCTCAATATCTTCGTTTTGGCATTCTATAACATACCTCAAGAGTCTAGAAAAATCTAATGTCCGCGAGTCGCGATTTTCAAGGTCAAAGCGGGAAAGGAGATTTTCAAAATTAGCAATAATAGACAATGGTATTATATACCCATATGATACATGTCTTCGAGGTATTTTTTAATGCTGATGCAAAAAAAATCCAAAATCAAGACAATCTGACGTCTCTGAAAAAAGTTATACCAGTTTTTCATCTGTCAACCTATATTATTATTACAGTTGCAAACTTACTACCGAAAAACCCTTGAAATTTATAGTAGATGAACCAAATTTAGCATGAAGATTTTCATATCCATTATTATTAGGAATCAAAAAAATGAAATGAAAAAAAAAACATTCATATCTATGAAAAATTGGTATTTTTTGAAAAAAGGGGAAATTTTGGGATATGCACTAAAAAAACATCCTGGTACAATCTTGGAATTAGTGCTAATAGGATAATTTTTTTGTTTCTATCTTTGTTTGGATATTCTATATCTTATGTCAAAAATCTAAAAAAATCTCATGTCCGCAAGTCCTAATTTTCCTGGTTTGAAGATAAGGTGCAGATTTTAAAAAATTGTAAAACTACACTTCAGATATTTTCAGGGATGGTCAGGTTGACTTATTGTGAGTTTTTTTGGAATAAGTGTTAAAAAATACCTTTAAATTATGTCGCTTATGTTGGTATACATATACAAATTTAAACTTTTCTTGCTAATTTTTTTAAGTCTGCACCTAACTTAGTTTAACCTCCAAAATTAGGACTTGCGGACATGAGATTTCTTTAGGTTTTTGACATAAGTTCCTCAGAAGTTCTTTGGTGGATACCTAGGTACGATTCGGCCTGAAAATTCTTACCTTGTTGATTTTTTTTTCAATTCTTTTCGTTCCGATTGACATATCGGAGAATCTTCTGATGAAATCTGTCGCCCATCAACGCATTGCGATGAAGTGTGTTCAGCAAAGAATTTTTGACAGTTGTGCGTTTAATTTCATTTCATCGGGCGCATTCTCCGAACGGATACCTCGATAGGGCTGATATATTTACAAAGAAGTAGTAATTTGCGAAATCACACATAATGCAAAAATACACAAAAATCAACAAATGCACATACAACGATTTTTTCAGTTTTTGGCTCATAGCTTTTGAACCAATATGTACCTCCAAAACCCAAAAGTTGCTCTCAGTTCTTTGTCTTCTTGAAAATGACAAATGAAAAAATAGCGTGAGACGGCTTTTCGGTGGAGTTTAATAACAATAACAAAAAAACACAGACTTTAAACAAATTTTTTCTTGATTACGTCAATACCAAAAACTCTTTCTTTAGCTGTTAGAAACAAAAAAGAAGCAAATATGTACATAAACCAAACCAAGTTGGTAATATTTATTAATATTCATATCTTCTTGTAAGTATATAAACAGAAACATCCCCTAACTCTCGTTGTGAGGCATATCATCTTAAGAGATCATAACGTATTCTGTCAATCACCTTTTCTCTTACTTTTTCTTACATTTCATCCTTCATATCCTGGCAACAATTTCATTGTTTTATTACCTCAATATTTCTTTTTCAAACCTGCTCCCTCCGCTCTGCTCTCTCTCTCTCTCCTATATCTTTCATGGAAACAAATATGCCAACAATTTTTTACACTCAATCATCTCGTCATCTCTCCCGGAAGAACATGAAAAATGACTCTCGCGAATCTACTTCACCTAATGCGGAAGGACAAGTTCATTGCAAGCATCCGATCATTCTCTCATCCTTCTTACCAGCTGCCGCTATAATAATATGTCCTTCGAACCAGGGATATAAACATACAACCATCAGGTGCTTAGTGCAGCTCTTGCCTTACAATGTAAATAAATCTCTCGCTCTTCATGGTGGAGAAATGGTGAACCTGTGGGTGCTTTCCGAGATCCAAGAGCTTGCTTCGAGTATACCTATATAATAGTAGCTCTTAGCTAGTAGCCAGTGCCATTGGAGTCCAGTGCAACAGCTTCCTGCTGCAAAATACCACTGTCGGTTTTATACTTCACCTTTCCCGACGACCGATGAAGTTTTGTGTGTATTTGTAATAGGTAGACAGAGTATAGGTACGCCTTCGTTTGCTCTAGCTTTTCAGGACTGTCGACTGTTCGTGTTCGTGTCCGTGTCCATGTCCAACCCGACCGACCACACGAATGGCAAGGAATAACCTGTTGTTCAGACGGTCGAGCACTCTGCAAAGACACACACAAAAAAAATGGGAAGAAACCAACCTCTCCCCTCAACCTGGTGCAGTTCATAGATTCGTCTACCTCTATCGAATATCTTATTCGATGAACGTTGCATTGGGTGGAATTTCGGTTGGGCGCCATTTCGCCCATTCCATCACTCATTGCTTTTTACCTTCTGTACCTGGTAGTAAAGCCATGTTGACGCGAAGCCCGGAGGATAGGACAACGACCACCATGAAGTTCACTATACTTCAAACACTGCTATCGTCTTTCCCTAAGGACACTGTGCCAGGCGGCTAGCCTTCGCCTCGTTTTGCCTCCGCACCAGAGTCAACATCCAGTTGAATTCCTATGTAGACGAAGTAGTATCCTCCAGCAATAACACGGCCATGAGTTTGGATATGGATATCTTGTCCTATAGGTGTATTATAGAAGGGAGAGAAGTTGGTGGCTGGCTGGCTTGGTGGTCGATAGGAGGGTGGTTTTTTCCAAAGCGTTATGCGGAACGTGAACCAGGACGAATAATGGAATAAGTACCTACTTATGGGCGCTACATGCAGTACTACCTAGTTGCAGCAGCAACAGCAGCCAGTTCCAGAAAACGTTTCCACATGACATGACCGGGAGTACAAAAATGTACAAGGAAATTGCACTTCAGATAAGTACGTATATCGTTCCGGGTAGTTAACGAATGAAATTTTGTGTGGTTTCCTGTTTTCTGATTGATAACATTTTTTGGGGATTTCCAATGATACCGCCGCGCTTCTGACATTATTTCTCTTTTGCCTGAAGGATAGATAGTGGAGAATACCTACCTAGTACCTATCTATAGGTTTATAGAGTTGTGATACTATATGGTGATAGTATTGTATGTATTCGTTTAGTGGCAGAATGATGTATCGGATTATGTTCAAAAAAAAAAATACTCCTGTTGCAAGAATGAGCACGCAACTTAAGAGGTGAATTTCTCCTTACACAGTGTTTGAATTTAAGACCTTCAATTTGTTCAATCCCAAAATGCATACATTGATTTATTTTACAAAATGGCGAGTTTAAAGTAGTGA